>NW_028318579.1:3030000-3330000 GCF_062004578.1 Staurois parvus | reverse complement strand
TATAGGATTACAACATTTTTTTTTTCAATGGGTGAACTGGATGGACTTGTCTTTTTCAGCCAGACTAACTATGTAATGCCAGGAGCATCAAGTGTTTGAGTGTCAATTCATTTCAATGGCCAGAATTTATTATTTTGGACAATAAAATGAATTAACGCCCATGCACGAGACACGGATAAATGCACCAAAAAGCATCTACAAGTGTCAAGCATTTTTTTCTGCCAAAATGCTAATGCCAGGAGAAATGGCATCTGGGAGAGATGGGAAAACGCCCTGTGTGCATGAGACCTAAAAGTAGAACTACAGGAAAAACATTTTTTTTTTACATTTTGGAAAGAGTAAGTTAGGATTATATCCATCAGTTTATCTTTTTGCCATGTGTGTCCCATTGGGGACGTCACCACCCCCCTTCCCTCCTCGTCCAATTAGAGAATGCTGTGCATTACTGACTGTATGCAAAGTTTTGTCTGATTGGTGCCCATGCCGAGCGGCTGTTCTTCTGTGTATGCAAGGCATCGGGAGGCAACTCGGCACAGGACCCAGAAGCTAGTGGAGATCACTGTACTGGAGTAATGGTGTCTACTGCAGTGACCAGGGGCAGACTGACAACTCATTGGGCCCCCAGGCAATAGGGGATCATGGGGCCCCTGTGTCCTTGCTCAAACTCAAAAAAGTCTATGAAAAAGGTACCAGTGGCATCTCATGGGGCCCCCGACTGACCCCGGGCATCGGGCAGTGCCCGAGTTTCCAAATGGTCAGTCCGCCCCTGGCAGTGACTTCCATCTTCTGGGGGCATCAACTAGGTATGGTATATACATAGTTACTGTATATTGGTCCAAGCTGGAACAATGTAACTATGTATAAAATATTCATACCTAGAATTCTTACATAGTTAGTTTGGCTGAAAAAAATCCATCCAGTTTAACCATAGAAACAAAAAAAAAAAAAGTTATAATCCTACACCCACAGTTGATCCATAGGAAGGCAAAAAAACCCCCCAGCAACGCATGATCCAATTTACTCCTGCTGGGAGAAAAAATTCCTTCCTGATCCCCCGAGAGGCAATCGGATATTCCCTGGATCAACTTCTTTACCAAGTTGGCAAATTTCCTTTAATTGGTTATTTTGAGACTTTTTAGATTTTTTTGGCACTTTTGTAACATTTTCCCGTGTTTTATTTTATCTTTACCGTCTTTTACTTCAACCAAACTCACTTGTAGTGTATTTCTTTTATTCGTAAAAATAATATTATGGACGGCTATCATTTCTGTGATTACATTTGTACATTTTCGATTTATTCTCCTTCTCTTCAGCAACTTTTTATTTTCTGCTGCAGGTACAATAAATTATTTCACGATGAAGTTTCAGGATATGCTTCACGGTAGGGAAATTCATACAAAAACGACGAAAGAAAAAAAAAAAACATCGGTTTTAGCACAATCATATTTTATACCAAGGAAATATACGATGAATAATATAGAGATGCCTTTGAGGAACAGTTGGAAAATGTACATGATATAAATAAGCCTCAGCAATAGACAAATGAATAGTGCATGGGGCTTAAAGGAGAACTCCGGACAAGGCACATGTGACCGATATAGGTCTATGATATGAGGCTTTGTATACATCAATTTAAAGGGAAACTATAATCCTTTTACTACTTTTTTGGGGGTTGATTACATTTGTATGATCCATTTAAAGAGGTTGTAAACGGTTGTAAAAGAATATCCATCTATGGTTTGGTTTGTTTCTGCTGCTTATTCCTCTGTTATCTGCATGAGTCACTCTGACAGTCAATGCCGACACCAGACAATCCTGCCCCCCCCCCCTCCAGCACACAGCAGGTGATTAACAGCCTCAGCGATGCATGTTTCCCTATGAGACTGTATGTACATTCTCTCTACTCAGATCTCATATTACACTCAGCTCCCTGCTCTACAGGGGCGGGCTGACCATTTGGAAACTCGGGCACTGCCCGAGGGCCCGGGGTCGGTAGGGGGCCCCATGAGATGCCCCTGGTACCTTTTTCATAGGTTTTTTTGAGTTTGGGCAAGGACACAGGGGCCCCGTGATCCCCTATTGCCCGGGGGCCCCATGAGTTGTCAGTCCGCCCCTGCTGCTCTATGTTGTGCAGTGTGTGACATCAGATCCACACCCCCTGCCTTCAGGATCTAAAAAATACTTTGTAAAATGTGTGCTTTAGGAGGCTGTAAAGGTGAGACCCATATGGAAGAAAAATATATTTGAAATATATTTTAAAAATATTCTTCCCAAATTTATTGACTTACAGTATATTTCAAAAGCTGGCCATATTCAATATATTTCAATAAATATATATATATATATATAATTAAATCTGAATAATATATTTTAAAAAATATATCTTTTTTAAATATATTTTTCAGATTTTTTTTAACATATAAAAAAGTCATTTAACATATATTTTTTACATAGATTTGTAAATGCGTTCCACAAATGTAGATTTGTATTTTTAAAGAGATACAGTATATTTGAAATTTTTTTCTTAAAAAATATTTTTCATATATTTTGTAATAAAAATGCATTTCAACATTATTATATTATTATTATTATACAGTATTTATATAGCGCCAAAGGGTTTGCTCAGCGCTGTACATTATAGTGGGGGACAGAACATGAGACGAGACAGTAACAATACACTACACGAGGGGTTCGAGGGCCCTGCTCTTTCGTGCTTACAATCTAGGAACATGCAGTGTATATATATATATATATATATATAAATATATTTTGAAATATATTGAATATGGCCAAAATTGTAGCATTCCTAGATTGTAAGCTCTAACGAGCCAGGCCCTCTGTTTTCTCTTGTACCAAACTGTATTGTAACTGTTGTGTCTACCTTCATTTTGTAAAGCGCTGCACAAACTGCACAAACCTATATAAATCCTGTATAATAATGATTAGAGATGAGCGAATTATTCAAAAATTCGATTTGGCTGATTCGCCGAATTTCAGGAAGAAATTCGATTCGATGCGAATTTATTCGCTACGAAGTTAACTTATAAAAAGGGTTTCTAGGCTTCAGAGAGCCTTTAAATTAGTGCAGAACACTGTACCTTTAATTTAAATGCCCTTGGAGATGAGGAAGGAGAAGGAGAAGGATGAGAAGAAGGAGAAGAAGAAGGATGAGAAGAAGGAGAAGGAGAAGGATGAGAAGAAGGAGAAGGAGAAGGATGAGAAGAAGGAGAAGGAGAAGGATGAGAAGAAGGAGAAGGAGAAGGATGAGAAGAAGGAGAAGGAGAAGGATGAGAAGAAGGAGAAGGATGAGAAGGAGAAGGAGAAGGAGAAGGATGAGAAGAAGGAGAAGGATGAGAAGGAGAAGGAGAAGGAGAAGGAGAAGGAGAAGGAGAAGGAGAAGGAGAAGGAGAAGGAGAAGGAAAAGGAGAAGGAGAAGGAAAAGGAGAAGGATGAGAAGAAGGAGAAGGAGAAGGATGAGAAGATGGAGAAGGAGAAGGATGAGAAGAAGGAGAAGGAGAAGGATGAGAAGAAGGAGAAGGATGAAAAGAAGGAGAAGGAGAAGGATGAGAAGAAGGAGAAGGAGAAGGATGAGAAGAAGGAGAAGGAGAAGGATGAGAAGAAGGAGAAGGAGAAGGATGAGAAGAAGGAGAAGGAGAAGGATGAGAAGAAGGAGAAGGAGAAGGATGAGAAGAAGGAGAAGGATGAGAAGAAGGAGAAGGAGAAGGAGAAGGATGAGAAGAAGGAGAAGGATGAGAAGAAGGAGAAGGATGAGAAGAAGGAGAAAGATGAGAAGAAGGATGAGAAGAAGGATGAGAAGAAGGAGAAGGATGAGAAGAAGGATGAGAAGAAGGAGAAGGATGAGAAGAAGGAGAAAGATGAGAAGAAGGATGAGAAGAAGGATGAGAAGAAGGAGAAGGATGAGAAGAAGGATGAGAAGAAGGAGAAGGATGAGAAGAAGGATGAGAAGAAGGAGAAGGATGAGAAGAAGAAGAAGGATGAGAAGAAGGAGAAGGATGAGAAGAAGGAGAAGGATGAGAAGAAGAAGAAGGATGAGAAGAAGAAGAAGGATGAGAAGAAGAAGAAGGATGAGAAGAAGGAGAATTCCAAGCCGGCAAAAAGTGTATCTGCAGAGCTCCGCTATTTCTTAGGCTATTTCTGACAGTTCTGTGACATTCACTCCATACAGCGGTTGAAACATTGTATCTATTTGTTTCCATAAATGGATCCATTTATGGAAACAAATAGATACAATGTTTCAACCGCTGTATGGAGTGAATGTCACAGAACTGTCAGAAATAGCGGAGCTCTGCAGATACACTTAGCGGAGCTCTGCAGATACACTTTTTGCCGGCTTGGAATTATTCTTATTTTCATCCTACTTCTTCTTCTTCTTCTTCATCCTCATCCTCTTCTTCTTCTTCTGAGGATGAGGATGAAGAAGAAGAAGAAGTAGGATGAAAATAAGATTAATTCCAAGCCGGCAAAAAGTGTATCTGCAGAGCTCCTCTAAGTGTATCTGCAGAATAGAGGAGCTCTGCAGATACACTTTTTGCCGGCTTGGAATTATTCTTATTTTCATCCTACTTCTTCTTCTTCTTCTTCTTCATCCTCATCTTCTTCTTCTGAGGATGAGGATGAAGAAGAAGAAGAAGAAGTAGGATGAAAATAAGAATTCCAAGCCGGCAAAAAGTGTATCTGCAGAGCTCCTCTATTCTGCAGATACACTTAGAGGAGCTCTGCAGATACACTTTTTGCCGGCTTGGAATTATTCTTATTTTCATCCTACTTCTTCTTCTTCTTCTTCATCCTCATCCTCTTCTTCTTCTTCTGAGGATGAGGATGAAGAAGAAGAAGAAGAAGAAGAAGAAGTAGGATGAAAATAAGAATAATTCCAAGCCGGCAAAAAGTGTATCTGCAGAGCTCCTCTGAGTGTATCTGCAGAATAGAGGAGCTCTGCAGATACACTTTTTGCCGGCTTGGAATTATTCTTATTTTCATCCTACTTCTTCTTCTTCTTCTTCTTCATCCTCATCCTCTTCTTCTTCTTCTGAGGATGAGGATGAGGATGAAGAAGAAGAAGAAGAAGAAGTAGGATGAAAATAAGAATTCCAAACCGGCAAAAAGTGTATCTGCAGAGTTCCTCTATTTCTGACAGTTCTCTGACAGCTCCTTCACATGTACAGCGGTTGAAACATCTGTTTCCGAATAAAAACATCTGTATCCTAAATGGAAACAAATAGATACAATGTTTCAACCGCTGTACATGTGTTCCTTCTGTCAGAGAACTGTCAGAAATAGCGGAGCTCACTGCAGGGACACTTTTGCCGGCTGATCGGGAAAAATCCGATTCGCGCACCCGAAGTAGGCAAATATTCGGATTCGACGCGAATCGAATTTTTCCTGAAATTCGTATCGAATTCCGGTTCGCCTGGTTCGATTCGCTCATCTCTAATAATGATAATAATTTCAAACATATGTCAATATATTTGGGAAGAATATTTTTAAAATATATTTAAAATATATTTTTCTTCCATGTGGGGATGGCTTTAGATAAACAGGTACCACTTACGTAGGAGTTTCATTTCTGTGTATCACCTGAGGACAGTCACTTTATGGGGTATATGTAAGGGTTTACAACTACTTTATTGTACATAATCTGATCTTCTGGTTATAGTTTGTAATATATTGTAGGTTTGTCTGTTGTCAGCCATATTGCATATCAACATAAAGAATGAAATGTTCTGATTGCAGATCTAATATGTATACATTATCAGGGGTGTGGAGGACCTCTGTAGAAGGACCACTGCTGGACCATTGCTTCCACATAGAGAACATGGATCCTTCTCTACTGCATCCTGCCAGTGGATAGATTGTTCTACCCAAGCTGAGGCTGCTGTCTATAGAAAACGATCTGTAAGCAGGGGCGGACTGACCATTTGGAAACTCGGGCACTGCCCGAGGGCCCGGGATCGGTAGGGGGCCCCATGAGATGCCCCTGGTACCTTTTTCATAGGCTTTTTTGAGTTTGGCCAAGGACACAGGGGCCCCATGATCCCCTATTGCCCGGGGGCCCCATGAGTTGTCAGTCCGCCCCTGTCTGTAAGACATTGTTTGTTTTGATGAACCTGAAATGTTCTGAGCTGATTTAAGTAGAAACTTCATTGAGTCTTTAAAAGTTAAATTTCCTTACTCTTTTTACTCCCACACCCCTAAATAGGTCTAGACTACCTTTTCCCCTCCCTGTCTGCTAGCCCCATTGATGCCTATGGGGCTGAACTGTGCAGACATGAAGGTTGTATAAGGAAGCTGGCAGAGCTATGTTAACAATGCCATGGGCCTTAGAACAAGGTAAGTACACTGCTTTGGAGGGGAGGGGGGGGGGGGTCTACTTAAAGTGGTTGTAAACCTCAGACATGAAATATGAACAAAGCATATCCCTCTATAGTGTGTACTTGTCTCAATTAAGAGCACTAAGTGTGATTTCTGTTGGCTACTTTGTTCCTCTGCTATCTGCTATGGAGTCACTTCTGACAGGTTTTTCTGACACTATGAGAAAACCAGTTACAACCAGGGCCAGGACAAGGGGTGGACGGGAGGGGCGGCTGCCCTGGGCACAAGGGTTTATTATAGAGATAAGACAGCCTTCCTTCTGTAACAAGGCTAACAAGAGTAGTGAGAGCGTCAGTGATTTTGACAAGCGAGTGACTTCTGGGTGTAGGATCCTCTAAACTTGCACCTCATGAACAGTTGGAGGGGGCGCAGTTTGGAATTTTTGGCCTGGGCACTGGGTGACCTTGTCCTATCACTGGTTACAGCACACAGCCTGTGAATGACAGCCTCCGCTCTGTTCCTGTGTGCTGAGTGAAGGGGGTGTGTCCCTTCCTCCAATCAGCTCTCAGAGTTCTCCTCACTGAGCTCTGCAAAGTGTAACTTCAGCTCCCCGCCCCCTGTTTTCTGGAAACTTTGAACAGGTGTAGAGAAAAGAAGACTGCATATCACCGGGTACAACTTATGTAGGAGGATTTGTTTCATCTCCGTGTATCATAGATGCCAGTTACTTCACTGGCTACATGCAGGGATGTATTTACCACAAGGCAAACAAGGCATTTGCCTAGGGCGGCATTTGTCAGGGGCGGCAGCACTGCCCCTTGGAAGAAGGGACACACGCAGCATGGGGACCTGGTGGGTTCCGAGATGCTGTGGGTTTCATAACAGTGTATTCACAGCCCAACTCTCATTCCTAGGGATGTCCAGAGCTGTGAAGGTGAGTGTCTTTCTCGCTCTCTCGCCATGGAAGATGGTGGTTGATGTATGGGGGGCAGTGATAGTTGGAGGGCAGGGGTGTTCTTGGTCAATGTCAGGCTCTTTCTGCAGGGGGGTGTGCCAATTTTTGTGTTGCCTAGGGCAGCACAAAACCTAAATACACCACTGGCTACATGTAAGGGTTTACAACCACTTTAAAGGGTTGGAGGCAAGGGTAAAAAAGAGGTGGAATGAAGCTGAGTCTAATACAGAACTCCCTCCATTGGTTAAATCACAAGTCTTTATATTTAATATATTAACACAAATTTATAAGAACAACGTTTTAAAATATAAAGATCACATTAAAAAAAAAAATTGAAAACAAACACTGCAATAATAGCTCAACCTGTGTGCTCATTGGAATAACACTATACATTCTTTTTGAACCAGAAATGCTGAAAATATTTCTAAATATATAAATATTCACTAGAGGGAACATGTACACATTTGCACAATGAAATTATAGTACAGTAAGCAAGTCAAAAATATGAAAGTCCTTTCAAAAAATCAGAGGTAAATATGAGCATAAAAATGCAAAATATATATTATAGTCTCCCTTTATTAAGAGCGACAGGAGGTCCTGTCCTGAAGATGAGCGATCAATGATCGGCACCTGTATAAGCATTGACATATACAGTATTGGGGAGATTTACAAAAACTGGTGAGTGCAATATCTGGTGCAGCTCTGCATGGAAACCAATCACCTTCCAGGTTTTATTCTCAGAGCTTAATTGAATAAGTTGAAGTTATGCCGGCCATAGACGGGTCGAAAATCAGCCGATTTTTCGGCCGGAAAAATAAATCAGCAGATTTTTGCACCGTTAGTGGGTTAATCGGTCGGCCGTTTTTTGGGCTTTTTGCACATTTTTTTTTTTCATCGGGCATGTTGGAAAATTTGTGGCCGATTTTGACGATTGCCCAATTTCCCCGGCAATAATGGGCAAATTGATCGATTGTTTTACCGATAAAAAAAATCTGCGCATGAGCCGTGATCTGGAAGAAGAAGAAAGAAGAAGAAGAAGAAGAAGAAGAAAGAAGAAGAAGAAAGAAGAAGAAGAAGAAAGAAGAAGAAGGAGGAAGAAAGAAGAAGAAGGAAGGAAGAAGAAGAAGGAAGAAGGAAGAAGGAAGAAGAAGGAAGAAGGAAGAAGAAGGAAGAAGAAGAAGAAGGAAGAAGAAGAAGAAGGAAGAAGAAGAAGAAGGAAGAAGAAGAAGAAGGAAGAAGAAGAAGAAGGAGGAAGAAGAAGAAGGAAGAAGAAGAAGAAGGAAGAAGGAAGAAGAAGGAAGAAGAAGGAAGAAGAAGAAGGAGGAAGAAGAAGAAGGAGGAAGAAGAAGAAGAAGAAGGAAGAAGAAGAAGAAGGAAGAAGAAGAAGAAGGAAGAAGAAGAAGGAAGAAGAAGAAGAAGGAAGAAGAAGAAGAAGGAAGAAGAAGAAGAAGGAAGAAGAAGAAGAAGGAAGAAGGAAGAAGAAGAAGAAGGAAGAAGAAGAAGAAGAAGAAGAAGAAGGAAGAAGAAGAAAGAAGAAGAGGAAGAAAGAAGAAGAAAGAAGAAGGAAGAAGAAAGAAGAAGAAGAAAAAAGCGGAAGAAAGAAGAAGGAAGAAGAAGAAGAAGAAAGAAGAAGAGGAAGAAAGAAGAAGAGGAAGAAAGAAGAAGAAGAAGAAGAAGAAGAAGAAGAAGAAGAAGGAAGAAGAAGAAGAAGAATTCCAGTCAGCTATTAAATTTTATATGAAAAAGTCTTGCGGTTGCAACAATGTATCCATTTGTATCCGAATAAAACCATCTGTATCCGAAATGGATACAAATGGATACATTGTTGCAACCGCAATACTTTTCATTTAAAATATAATAGCGGACTGGAATTCTTCTTCTTTTTATTATATTATTATTGTATAGTATTTATATAGTGCTAAAAGGTTTGCTCAGCGCTGTAGATTATAGTGGGGGACAGTACATGAGACAATACAGTAACAAAACAATACACGAGGGGGTCAAGGGCCCTGCTGTTTTGAGCTCACAATCTAGGAGGGAGGGGATCAGCTGTTAGGAGGAAGTGGCTGTGGGGGATGGAGTGGTAGGAGGAGTGGAGGAGATCAGCTGTTAGGTGAGGGCGGGGTAGGCTTCCCTGAAGAGATGGGTTTTCAGGGTATGCCTAAAGGTGAGGAGGGTAGGTGACAGTCTGATGGATTGGGGTAGTGAGTTCCAGAGGATGGGGGAAGTCCTGGAGAAGTCCTGCAGTCGGGATTGGAGGTGGAGACCAGGGAGCTAGAAAGTAGGAGGTTTTGTGAGGAGCGAAGATTACGGGTAGGATGGTATTTGGGTATCAGGTCGGTGAGGTAGTTTGGGGCAGCGTTATGAATGGCTTTGTATGTCTGTGTTAGTAGTTTGAATTTAATGCATTGGGCAATTGGGAGCCAGTGGAGGGAATGACAGAGGGGGGTGACAGAAGCGGAGCGGTTGGTAAGGTGGACAAGTCTGGCCGCTGAGTTCAGGATAGACTGAAGCGGGGATAGTCTGTGATGAGGTAGGCCGGTGAGGAGGGAGTTGCAGTAGTCCAGATGTGAGATAAGGGAGTGAACAAGTTGTTTAGTAGTGTCTGGGGTTTGGAGATGTTGCGGAGGTGGAGCCTGCATGAGTTTGCTATTGATTGGACATGAGGATGGAAGGACAGGTTTGAGTATAGAGTGACACCTAGGACTTTGGCTTGTGGGGTGGGACTGATGGTGGCATTGTTGGTCGTGATGGAGAGGGGGGGGGGCGCGGGCTGGGGGGAAAATCAGGAGCTCGGTTTTGGAAAGGTTCAATTTGAGGAAATGGAGTGACATCCAGTCTGATATGTCATTCAGTAGGTGGGTGATACGGGCGGAGACTGAAGGGGTGAGGCGAGGGGTGGAGAGGTAAATCTGTGTGTCATCGGCGTAGAGGTGATAGTTGAAGCCGTGGGAGTGTATCAGTTTGCCGAGGGAGGAGGTGTAGATGGAGAAGAGAAAGGGCCCGAGGACCGAGCCTTGGGAGACCCCAACAGAGAGGAGGAGAGAGGGGGAGTTGGTGGCGTTATAGGTAACGCTGAAGGAGCGTTGGGATAGATAGGAGGAGAGCAAGGAGAGAGCGGAGTCTCTGATGACGAGTATTCTTCTTCTAATTCTTATGTAGAGCTCCCCTGTCTCTGCAAGGGACAGAAGTAATTATGGGGTTAAATGCTGGCCATAGACGAGACGAAAATCGGCCGATTTGTTTACCGTTGGTGGTAACGTCGGCCGATCGAATGACCGATTTGTCGTTTTTTTTTTTTTTAAAAACGGCCGATTTACGACCCTTCTATGGCCTGCTTTAGAACCTGATTGGCTACAGCAGATTCTTAGTGCTCCAGTTTTAGTAAATGTCCCCCAATGCCGAAAAGAGGTCCTGTTAAATCCAATGACATTGTGTACAGAAACTCTACAATGCACAGGAGCCATGTATTGCTATTGAAAGATCCAGATAATACTTAACTTTTTTTTTTTTTTTCAAAAAGTACAAACCCAAAAAAAAAAAAAAAAAGCAAATGCATATAAAAAAGTCTATCCATGTGACCTGTGTATTGAATCAGGAGTTCTCTTTTAAACCTAAAACACACAAGATATACTTTATAATAAACTTTAAGCACCATAGTTATGGAAGGCTTACGCCTGCCTTCCAACACACAAAAAATCATCAAATATCAACAAATAACTTATCTTCAGTCCTATTTTATAAAGCTACAGCAAATAATATTCCAAAGAAACATAAAACGATAAGCAGAAATTGGGACAAACCAGGGTCTAGTATCCCATTCTTCTGCTAGAAGGTTCTAATACTCTCCCGGTCTCAGAAAACTCATATTATTCTATATACTACAAAAGCTATGTATATGATGGCCTTGGTGGGATAATAACACAGTACAGAACCGGGTTATTAGTAGGATGTTATTGCCGTAGATGAAATAGCTATTTATGTACCAGAAGACAAGTGGGAATCAGGATAATGAGAAGGTATAAAATGGTTTACGATGGTAATGAAAAGAGATTTGTAGTGGAAGTAGTTGGCTTAGGCCTCGCTGGTGTTGGGTATGGATGAAGGATAATGGGTAATACATGAAATACAAGAAATTTTACTAAACATTGTGTATTGTTTTTATCATGTCATGAAAAGGTACATTTTAATCTTTTTTGGAATTCTGAAACTCTTGTATATAGAAGGTCATAAAAAGCTTTTGCTGAAAATTCCTCTAAGGATCAGGGCCCTCTAATCCCTCTTGTATTGAACTGTATTGTTACTGTACTGTCTCCCTCCTAATGTAAAGCGCTGAGCAAACTGTCGGCACTATATAAGTCCTGTATAATAATAATAATAATAATAACTTGCTGAGTGTTAAGGCTCAAAGCTTCCTGTCCACCTGCCATATAAACCCCACCCAGATAAGGTTTAAATTGATGGTCTCCAAACTGTGGCCTGTGGTTCGGATGCAACCCTTTATTTGGCTCTATCCAGCCTTTGGGGCACTTTTTCTTTCACTGACACAAGGCACTATTCCTCCCATTGACACCAACAGTGGGGCATAATTCCTTCTACTGACACCAAATATGGGACACTATTCCTCCCAGTGACACCAACAATGGGGCATGATTCCTCCACTGATACAGTTGATTGGATGCTATTCCTCCCATTGATACCAACAGTGGGGCATAATTCCTTCTACTGACAGCAAATATGGGACACTATTCCTCCCAGACACCAACAATGGGGCATGATTCCTCCACTGATACAGTTGATTGGATGCTATTCCTCCCATTGATACCAACAATGGGGCACTATTCCTCTCGCTAGTACAAATGATGGGATACATTCCTCCAACTGATATGCATTATAATGCATGTTCCTTCCACTGAAACCAATGATAGGGCATCATTCTTCCCATTGATACCAATGATAGGGTATTATTCCTTTCTTCTGACACCAACAGTAGGGCACTATACCTCCCACTGATACCAATGATAGGGCATAATTCCTCCCATTGATACTAATGATAGGGTATTATTCCTCCCTTCTGACACCAACAGTAGGGCACTATACCTCCCACTGATACCAATGATAGGGCATCATTCTTCCCATTGATACCAAAGATAGGGTATTATTCCTCCCTTCTGACACCAACAGTAGGGCACTATTCCTCCCACTGATACCAATGATAGGGCATAATTCCTCCCATCGACACCAATGATGGAGCACTATTCCTTCCATTGTCACCAACGATAAGGTGCAATTCATCCCACTCATACCAATGACAGGGTATTATTCCTCTCTTCTGACACCAACAGTAGGGCACTATACTTCCCACTGATACCAATGATAGGGCATAATTCCTCCCATTGATACTAATGATAGGGTATTATTCCTCCCTTCTGACACCAACAGTAGGGCACTATACCTCCCAGTGATACCAATGATAGGGCATCATTCTTCCCATTGATACCAAAGATAGGGTATTATTCCTCCCTTCTGACACCAACAGTAGGGCACTATTCCTCCCACTGATACCAATGATGGGGCACTATTCCTCCCACTGATACCAATGATGGGGCACTATTCCTCCCACTGATACCAATGATGGGGCACTATTCCTCCCACTGATACCAATGATAGGGCATAATTCCTCCCATCGACACCAATGATGGAGCACTATTCCTTCCATTGTCACCAACGATAAGGTGCAAATACTCCCACTGATAGCAATGATGGGGCATAATTCATCCTATTACCACCAACGATGGGGAATAATTCCTCCCACTGACACCAACGATAGAGCACTATTCTTTCCAATGATACCACTAATAGAGCATTATTCTTCCCACTGATATCAATGATGGGGCATTAATTTTTGTACTCCTACTACAACCAAGTCTAAGGCATTGTTTACTCCCACTGATATTGGGACACTTTCTACTCCTACTCCCACTTGCCACAATCCAGCCCCCCTGGTCAGTAAACTTTGTTTAGAAACTTTGGAGACCCTTAGTCTAAATAAACCTTTCATTTAGAGTGTGTAATGGCCTGAATACCAGAACCCTGCTGGGTTTAGCACCTTGATATAAGATCCCTTTAAAAAAGAAACTCCAATTTCTTTAAAGCCCAACTCCAGGATGGAAAGAAAACCTTTCATTGGTGACATCCCCCCCCCCCCCACAACTGTCAGGGTAAATGCTTGCCAACTACTTTCCACATCCTCCCTCTGTCAAGCTCTGGCACTCTTCTACCTGATGCTCCAGGCTGTGGGTGCTCCCTTGGCATCATCATGTACAATTCAGGGCTGTTTGTCCTGCATTGTATGTGAGGTGGTAAGTGCGCAACCTCATGCCAATGCGTCTAAGTGAGGAGCTTCGGAGGACCGGTCATACAGATAGAGCGATACTGCTGGAGTAAGGAGTAAAGTACGAATTACAGCTTATTACTCTACCCCTGGATTTAAAATAGAACTAAACAGACCATTTTTCTATTGTGGATAGAGTAGAGACCCCTCTCAGCTCTTTTCAGCTAAAACTAAAAAGAAAAGGGTTTGCATTTAGTTATATTTTAAAATATAATTGCTATGTAAGCCTTTTCGGAATTAATTGTTTCCTTTATTCTTCAGCCAGCCCCAGTTTACTATACTATCTACATTTTCTTCCAAGTTTGGCATCCGCTTTCACAGTTATAGACAGGGTTACCCAGAATATTCATCTTCCCTTCTACTCCAGTTCCATCTTTCACAGACGTCCACACAGAACTTGAGGTTTTAGGGTAACCAGGGGCGGACTGACCATTTGGAAACTCGGGCACTGCCCGAGGACCCGGGGTCAGTAGGGGGCCCCATGAGATGCCCTTGGTACCTTTTTCATAGGCTTTTTGGGACACAGGGGCCCCATGATCCCCTATTGCCCGGGGGCCCCATGAGTTGTCAGTCCGCCCCTGAGGGTAACTATTGCTTTATCTGCTTCATTGCTGACTTACCCAATGTCTCCAACACTTGCACATTAAAAGGGATTTTGGGGGATGCAGTGTTTCATTCTGCACTGATCATGTGATTACTGGAAAGGCTTCCACCTTTCACTATGGGCACTGCAAAGACCTCATTATCTACAGAACAGATATAGGTATGAGTCAGTAATAAAGGTTTCTAAAATAAATTGGCCATACACACTTGGATTTTATTTTAAATGAACTGAAATTAATTCACCCCCAACCAAAATATGGCAAATACCTTGTCAGAAAAACAACAACAAGACTCGTTCTGTAGTGTTGAAGATGTTTTGTTGCTTCTCCAATTCACTTCTTCAGTTGTAATGAGCGTCAGGAAGATGCCCCAGTATTCATAGCAACACATGTAGCACAGACACCTTAATCCAGACATTCTCAACCAGGGTTTTGTAGAATCCTAGGGTTCCTCTAGAGGTTTTCTATGGTTTCATTTAGCTGTGGCCTTTATGACCTCAAATCTGTTGGTTCCTGCATAGTTCAAGTTCCAACAGCACTTGGCTGAGCCAGAAGCATGATATCAGTGTTCCATTTTCTGGTTGTAAGGATGGCATTCTGACCTCCACTCTAGGGGGGCATTCCTCCCACTGACCACCAATGTAGGAGGTATTGTGCCCACTGACCACCAATAAATAGCATACAGCAGGGGTTCCCTGAGACCTGAAAATTATTTCAAGGGTTCCTCTGGGGTTAAAAAGGTTGTGAAAGGCTGCCATAATCTAACTTCCATGGAATGTATAGATGTTGACTGTAAAAGAACAGGATTGGAGGTGTGAAAGTAGCACCACAGCTTTCAAACATCCCATTCTGTTCTTGGATACTCAAAATCTGTCTTGATACATTCCAAGGTAATTGAATTTTGATGATTACTCTACCTGTGTGGATTTAAATGCTGGGGGATGTTCCTGACAATCATTAGAAGAATCTTCAACATAAATCCAGTTGAATGTGACTAGCCATGCCATGACCTGGAGAATACCTTCACAGACATATCCTTAAAGGACTATGACTCTATTCTAAATAAGTTCCTTCCATCTATCCTCTAATATTCTGTATTGTGAACATAATGGATGGGATTTGGTCATGTAGTCATGATATCTTGCTAGTTTATTTAGCCCTATTGGATGTATAGCCTCTCTGGTTGATGACACTACGCTCTTTTTTTATCAAAATGCAACTGAAGACAGCTTAATGAACCAATAAAGTAAATGTAAACTCAGTTACTTAAATCTTTTATAACTTTAACAAAGTAATTACAATGGCATTTCCAATGTTTTAAAATCTGCAGCTTTTAAAACAATATCTGGTGATCCCGCCATAAAGGATCCTTCCGGTTATAAGTAGTAGTAGTTAGTCACGTTCAACTGGCCCTGTTCTGTAACAATAAAGACATTTTGTAGCTTCTCCAAGCCACTTCTTCACTGTTAATAAGTGTCAGGAACATACCCCAGCATTTATATTTCTACAAGAGGTACAGGCACCATAGGCCAATATCTCCATTCCTACACCTTAACCCTTTGAGGACCAAGGGACGTATTTGTCCCATGTTTTTAATTGCGTGTATCATCTGATTAAGAACTTAAAACTCTTTTTTTTTTTGGTTTGAGTCAAAATTTTAGTTCTTATCAACAAACAACAAATGGATCTATCTTTTTACCAATTATTTCATGAAATGGCTTAGTTACAGCAACTGAAGTGTACAAACTTTCAAAACAAAAAAATGTATTCTTTTGGCGTTCCAAAATCTTACGGTCCTCAACGGGTTAAGGAGAAGGGACATTCTTTAAAGGACAGTGGGGGTTATTTACTAAAACTAGATACTGTAAAATCTGGTGCAGCTCTGCATAGAAACCAATCAGCTTCCAGAATTAGTTGCCAAAGCTTAACTGAACAAGTTGAAGTTAGAAGCTGATTGGCTACCATGCACAGTTGCACCAGATTCTGAATGCTCCAGTTTTAGTAAATCAATCCCAGTGAGTAGCACGTTTTGGACGGAGAGGACAACTGGTTTGCAAAAGATCCGAAAGAGGCTATCAATGTCAAACAACCATCTAGGATAGGGGTGAGGCGTTCAACGCCATCTGTCTTAAACATGTAGTGTTGTTTTAAAATCCCTACCCTAGTGATTTGATAAGTTCGCACCCAACTGCATTGAATGATTAAAAATTATGCAGTCTTTCTGACACCAAGGATGGGATTATGTAACTAGAACAGAAAGATTCCACAACTTTCACACCTCTTAACCTGTTCTTGGGAAATCAGTATCTGCCTTGACACATTCCATGGTGACTGGATAAGGATGACTGAGATACCCGTGTGGATATAAATGCTGGGGTATCTTCCTGATATGCACAGTAACTAAGTGCTTTGAGAAACGTCATCACAGAACAAGTCCAGTTGAAGGTTACTCAATACTACTAGCTATCAGGGGCGGACTGACCATTTGGAAACTCAGGCACTGCCCGAGGGCCCGGGGTCAGTAGGGGGCCCCATGAGATGCCCCTGGTACCTTTTTCATAGGCTTTTTTGAGTTTGGGCAAGGACACAGGGGCCCCATGATCCCCTATTGCCCGGGGGCCCCATGAGTTGTCAGTCCGCCCCTGCTAGCTATACAATAAGATGGATAAATATGAACCTTCATAGAACATTGCCACCCTTTAACAGAATGTCTCTCTCTATCCCCCAAATGCTTTCCTGCATTGTCATCATGAGCACTTCCAATGTCAACCTTGTTATGCAATGCAGCTGTAGAGAAAATAAGTGGGTGGCTGGATCATTTTAAAGTCCCTACAGTGCTACAGTAATGGTTCTTTGGCTGGAGTTGCCCTTTTAGTAAACCCAAGAAAAAATAATGGCAAAGCACAACTAGCGGCATGATGACACCTTTTGTATACAGTCAAGGAGAAGCTTTGGTCTCCGATCTCCTGTTCTTGGATCCATCCCGCTAAGGCGTTGTGTTGGAACATCTGCTGTGAAATGTCTCTAAGGAACAGATTGCACTTTCATCTTTTTTTTTTTTCTTTATACCAAAAAATATGTGACACGCATAATGTGAAAACACAAAAAGCCATGACCGACCAGCAGTTACTGTTGGTTTCAACCATTACAAGAAAAACAAAAGTATGCCTTGAAACTGAATTGCTTCACCTTGGGCAGAGCATCCTTGGATTCGGTGATGCCTGTCAGGACCCTTCATTTTGGACGCATCTTTTTTTTTTTTTTTTTTTAACAGCAATAAATTCAAGTTTCAGTCTCAAGTGTTCCTGAGTCTCCATTGGTCTCACCGCCCTTTGACATTACCAGGTCTGGATCCCAGGCTAGCAAAATACGCGCATTGTGATGGGTCGCACTGTCCATTGGGGCCTGGAGGGCCTTGAGCTCCAGCAAGTCCTGGTATCCCTGGTTCACCTTGAGGACCTGAGATACCTGGGATTCCATCTTTGGCATAGCCAGGTTCTCCGGGAATACCTAAAAGAAAGAATATGTTTAATATTGGGATTCAATCTTTCAAAAATAATTTCCAAGGTTCTGAGTATTTTAAAGGGTTTCTGGAGATGAGAAAACACGTCAAGGGAACCTGTTGCAATGTAATTAACAGAGCAATACATTTTGTAATTCTGGCAAAGGTCCATTACTGTCTGTGACCCCCACCCGCAAACAGGAAGTAGTTTGAAAAACAACTTTAGCAGTATGCAGCTGTGGCAAATTCACTGAGGGCTTGTTGGTTCCATACACTTGAAGGCGTGTTGGTTCCATACCAGTAGAGCTATGAGTAGAGTATGTGTATTTAGCTTTCAGCTCTTGAAATAAACGTACTGGTACGTGATGCTTTGAAGCAAGGACCCAGCAATGCTAGTTTTTAGTGCAGGGTTACTGGTGCTCTAAAGTCATTGCCCTGCATGTCCTGTCTGTCCACTCTTCCAAAACCTAAAACCCAACATACCCCCATGACTCTGAAGCTTTTTATAGCCTAGCCAAGGTTTTTTTTTGGGGGGGTTCAAATAGAGTAGTGAATGGTATCGTTAATACTGGGATTCAATTTTCACATTTTTTTTACAGGATTTGGAGCATTCTAAGGGTTTTCCAGAGAAGATAATAGGTTTCAAGAGAACGTGTTGCAAATTAAAGAAATTGTAAAGCTTCCCATATTTTTCCCTAAGAAAATAAACATGTTATACTTGGTATTGCACAGAACGGTCCCTTTTCTCCTCCTCTGGGGTCACCCGCTGGCATGTTTGACTCCTCTTCCCTTCTGAGTGCCCCCATAGCAAGCCCCATGCTATGGCGGCACTCGTGCAGGGTTGATTCTGAGCCATACTGTGTGCTTTTACAGATACCAGCCCCATTCTTCATCCCCTCCTCACAGGATTTCAATGACAGCAGCAGGAGCCAATGGCTCCCACTGCTTCCTCTGAGTCCTGTGAGGAGAAAGAGAGTGGAGAGAGGTACTGCTGCTAATTACTTAGGAGGAATTGGGGGGGGAGAGGTAAAAATGGAATAACGCAATAAGGTAAAAAAACCTTATGCCCTTACAACCACTTTAACTGACAGAAAAATAGGTTTAGTGCACTGGAAAAAGTCCATCACTGTCTGTGACTTCCCCCCCTCAAACAGGAGGTGATTGCCCTGCATGCCCTGTCCGCCACTCGTTTAAAACCTAACTCAACCATACCCCAAAAACTTTAAAGTTTTTTCCTTTTTTTGTAGTTTTGAATAGAGTAGAGAGTGGTAAGTCTCCTAGACCATTTTTTTGCAGTTTCATAGAGGACCTCTATGGCTAAGCCTGTAAGAGGGTAAAAACACATTAGAGAGGCATGGCCAAGTAAGCCCTATTGGATGCTGTCACCCTCTAGCATAGGAGCCTCCCGAATTATCACATGCTAGCGCTTGGAGTGGTTCTTCTTGATGTTTCTAGGTTCACAGAAAAAAATGGTGACCTACCTGGGATTCCTGGAGGACCTATTTCACCTCTCTGTCCAACTCCGAATTCTCCTCTCTCACCCTTAGCTCCCCTTTCACCTGCAAAATACAACACACCATATACCAGATATGTCAAAGATTTTATTGGTCTTAGAGGCTCAGAACACAAGAATAGAATGAATGTAATCAATCTAATGAATTATAAAAACATATTATAGTAACATGTAAGTTTGTTTTATGGGAATATAGAGAGTCTGGTGGAACAAGGTGGAAGCAGACCATGCAGAACAATGTAAGGTCCACATACAAGGTCCGGGCCCCCTTCACCTTTAAAAATCTCCAAAATACCTGTAAAGAAAAAATGTTAGATGCTTACCGTACCCCTCTCTTCTCCAACTCTGGGCAGGATGTCACTGTCCTACTAGGAAGATTTGTGGGGAATTCAGAGCTAGCAAAAACTCTAGAGAAGTCCATTGCACGAGCCTCTTCTCACAAAAATTAGGCTGCTCTGTATTCCCCAGGATCTCGCCAGAAGGAATGTGACATCGTCCTCACCTAGGCACCATGGGCAGAAGATGGGGGTAAGGTAAGAATAAATCTAACTTTTTATCTTTATAGGTACATTTTGTAACTAGTAACATTACCTGATTTTTACATTCAGAGTGGGCCATGACCGTTGAATTTAACTTTGCATTTTACTGCAAGGTCCATTTTAAAGAATAACTGTAATTTTGTAAAAATTTTGACAGTTCAGAAATCAGTCAAAAAAAGTAGTGGGCAGTATGGGCACCCGGCTGTGACAGCTTGCGGCTTCACAGCCGGGTGCCCACTGCGCTTTGTGAATTTCCCCGTAGTGTTCTGGAATCTGTCACGTGTCCCAGAAGACTACGGGGAGGGAGAGGGGGAGGATAACTTCTGTTTCCGATCGCCTAGGCCAGGGGTAGGCAACCTGAGAGCCACAGGACTACAAGTTCCATCATGCCTCTGCAAGTCATAACTGTGTCGGTTTTTTAATCTTTGCAATGCCTCATGGGAAATGTACTTCCACAACAGCTAGAGAGCCACAGGTTGCCTACCCCTGGCCTAGGCGATCGCAGAGGAAGTGGGAGCGGGTACCTGTCAAATTTGGGTACCTGCTCCTCCCCAAAGGTCTGCAGTCTCTGGTCATCCCCTGTACTGTGTCTGCAGTCTCTGGCCATCTCCTGTACTATGTCCGCAGTCTCTGGTCATCTCCTGCACTATGTCTGCAGTCTCTGGTCATCTCCTGTACTATGTCTGCAGTCTCTAATCATCCCCTGTACTGTGTCCGCAGTCTCTGGCCATCCCCCAGTCTCTGGTCATCTCCTGTACTGTGTCCGCGGCCTCTGACCATCTCCTGTACTGTGTCCGCAGTCTCTGGTCATCTCCTGTACTATGTCCGCAGTCTCTGGTCATCTCCTGTACTATGTCTGCAGTCTCTGGCCATCCCCCAGTCTCTGGTCATCTCCTGTACTATGTCCGCAGTCTCTGGTCATCTCCTGTACTATGTCCGCAGTCTCTGGTCATCTCCTGTACTATGTCCGCAGTCTCTGGTCATCTCCTATACTATGCCTGCAGTCTCTGGTCATCTCCTGTACTATGTCTACAGTCCCTGGTCATCTCCTGTACTATGTCTGCAGTCTCTGGTCATCTCCTGTACTATGTCTTCAGTCTATGGTCATCTCCTGTATTGTGTCTGCAGTCTCTGGTCATCTCCTGTACTATGTCTGCAGTCTCTGGTCATCTCCTGTACTATGTCTGCAGTCTCTAATCATCCCCTGTACTGTGTCTGCAGTCTCTGGCCATCCCCCAGTCTCTGGTCATCTCTTGTACTGTGTCCGCGGCCTCTGACCATCTCCTGTAATATGTCCGCAGTCTCTGGTCATCTCCTGTACTATGTCCGCAGTCTCTGGTCATCTCCTGTACTATGTCCGCAGTCTCTGGTCATCTCCTGTACTATGTCCGCAGTCTCTGGTCATCTCCTGTACTATGTCTGCAGTCTCTGGTCATCTCCTGTACTATGTCCTCAGTCTCTGGTCATCTCCTGTACTATGTCTGCAGTCTCTGGTCATCTCCTGTACTATGTGTGCAGTCTCTGGTCATCTCGTGTACTATGTCTGCAGTCTCTGGTCATCTCCTGTACTATGTCTGCAGTCTCTGGTCATCTCCTGTAGTATGTCTGCAGTCTTTGTTTATCTCCTGTAGTATGTCCGTAATCTCTGGTCATCTCCTGTACTATGTCTACAGTCCCTGGTCATCTCCTGTACTGTGTCCGCAGTCTCTGGTCATCTCCTGTACTGTGTCCGCAGTCTCTGGTCATCTCCTGTATTGTGTCTGCAGTCTCTGGTCATCTCCTGTACTATGTCTTCAGTCTATGGTCATCTCCTGTATTGTGTCTGCAGTCTCTGGTCATCTCCTGTACTATGTCTTCAGTCTATGGTCATCTCCTGTATTGTGTCTGCAGTCTCTGGTCATCTCCTGTACTATGTCTGCTGTCTCTGGTCATCTCCTGTATTGTGTCTGCAGTCTCTGGTCATCTCCTGTACTACGTCTGCTGTCTCTGGTCATCTCCTGTATTGTGTCTGCAGTCTCTGGTCATCTCCTGTACTATGTCTACAGTCCCTGGTCATCTCCTGTACTATGTCTGCAGTCTCTGGTCATCTCCTGTACTATGTCTTCAGTCTATGGTCATCTCCTGTATTGTGTCTGCAGTCTCTGGTCATCTCCTGTACTATGTCTGTAGTCTCTGGTCATCTCCTGTACTATGTCTGCAGTCTCTGGTCATCTCCTGTACTATGTCTGTAGTCTCTGGTCATCTCCTGTACTATGTCTGCAGTCTCTGGTCATCTCCTGTAACATGTCTGCAGTCTCTGGTCATCTCCTGTAGTATGTCTGCAGTCTTTGTTTATCTCCTGTTGTATGTCCGTAATCTCTGGTCATCTCCTGTACTATGTCTACAGTCCCTGGTCATCTCCTGTACTATGTCTGCAGTCTCTGGTCATCTCCTGTACTATGTCTGCAGTCTCTGGTCATCTCCTGTACTATGTCTTCAGTCTATGGTCATCTCCTGTATTGTGTCTGCAGTCTCTGGTCATCTCCTGTACTACGTCTGCTGTCTCTGGTCATCTCCTGTATTGTGTCTGCAGTCTCTGGTCATCTCCTGTACTATGTCTACAGTCCCTGGTCATCTCCTGTACTATGTCTGCAGTCTCTGGTCATCTCCTGTACTATGTCTTCAGTCTATGGTCATCTCCTGTATTGTGTCTGCAGTCTCTGGTCATCTCCTTTACTATGTCCGCAGTCTCTGGTCATCTCCTGTACTGTGTCCGCAGTCTCTGGTCATCTCCTGTACTGTGTCCGCAGTCTCTGGTCATCTCCTGTACTATGTCTACAGTCCCTGGTCATCTCCTGTACTATGTCTGCAGTCTCTGGTCATCTCCTGTACTATGTCTTCAGTCTATGGTCATCTCCTGTATTGTGTCTGCAGTCTCTGGTCATCTCCTGTACTGTCCGCAGTCTCTGGTCATCTCCTGTACTGTCCGCAGTCTCTGGTCATCTCCTGTATTGTGTCTGCAGTCTCTGGTCATCTCCTGTACTATGTCTGCAGTCCATTGGTTCAGAATATTTTTTTTATTGATTTCTTCTTCTAAAACCTAGGTGCATCTTATGGTTAGGTGCGTCTTATGGAGCGAAAAATACGGTATTTCTTCTAATACATCAACTACTTTTTCAATATTTTTTCCCAGAAAACAGCATAACGTAAATAAACTCAGTTACATCTACAAACCTTTTGGACCCATTGGTCCTGCTGGCCCTTCAGGTCCCATAAGTCCTGGTATTCCCGGCTCTCCTGGTGGTCCTTGCCTGCCATCAATTCCATCCTTCCCAGGAGATCCTGGAGCTCCTGGCCTCCCCTGAGCTGATTTGATATGTGCTGGCTGCATCTGAGCCATGAGGTAGGCTAATTTTACTGAAAAAAAAAAGAAAGAAACAGGAACAATAAACAAATTCCATCTAGGTTCCTCTTTTTTTCTTTTTAAATAAGGAAGTGCAATAAAATAAAGCAACTAATTTACTGACTTAAGCAAGGAAACGTTTCCTTGATTTCACAAGTTGTGCTCCAGGACTGAAAATCTAATTTTTATTCAAATTTTTATTTAAATTACAAATATTAGCAGAGAATGGCACATACAGTCAGATCCATAAATATTGGGACATCGACACAATTCTAACATTTTTGGCTCTATACACCACCACAATGGATTTGAAATGAAACGAACAAGATGTGCTTTAACTGCAGACTGTCAGCTTTAATTTGAGGGTGTTTACATCCAAATCAGGTGAATGGTGTAGGAATTACAACAGTTTGCATATATGCCTCCCACTTGTTAAGGGACCAAAAGTAAAGGGACAATTGGGTTCTCAGCTGTTCCATGGCCAGGTGTGTGTTATTCCCTCATTATCCCAATTACAATGAGCAGATAAAAGGTCCAGAGTTCATTTCAAGTGTGCAATTTGCATTTGGAATCTGTTGCTGTCAACTCTCAAGATGAGATCCAAAGAGCTGTCACTATCAGTGAAGCAAGCCATCATTAGGCTGAAAAAACAAAACAAACCCATCAGAGAGATAGCAAAAACATTAGGCATGGCCAAAACAACTGTTTGGAACATTTCTAAAAAGAAGGAACGCACCGGTGAGCTCAGCAACACCAAAAGACCCGGAAGACCACGGAAAACAACTGTGATGGATGACCGAAGAATTCTTTCCCTGGTGAAGAAAACACCCTTCACAACAGTTGGCCAGATCAAGAACACTCTCCAGGAGGTAGGTGTATGTGTGTCAAAGTCAACAATCAAGAGAAGACTTCACCAGAGTGAATACAGAGGGTTCACCAAAAGATGGAAACCATTGGTGAGCCTCAAAAACAGGAAGGCCAGATTAGAGTTTGCCAAACGACATCTAAAAAAGCCTTCACAGTTCTGGAACAACATCCTATGGACAGATGAGACCGAGATCAACTTGTACCAGAGTGATGGGAAGAGAAGAGTATGGAGAAGGAAAGGAACTGCTCATGATCCTAAGCATACCACCTCATCAGTGAAGCATGGTGGTGGTAGTGTCATGGCGTGGGCATGTATGGCTGCCAATGGAACTGGTTCTCTTGTATTTATTGATGATGTGACTGCTGACAAAAGCAGCAGGATGAATTCTGAAGTGTTTTGGGAATATTATCTGCTCATATTCAGCCAAATGCTTCACAACTCATTGGATGCCGCTTCACAGTGCAGATGGACAATGACCCAAAGCATACTGCAAAAGCAACCAAAGAGTTTAAGGGAAAGAAGTGGAATGTTATGCAATGGCCAAGTCAATCACCTGACCTGAATCCGATTGAGCATGCATTTCACTTGCTGAAGACAAAACTGAAGGGAAAATGCCCCAAGAACAAGCAGGAACTGAAAACAGTTGCAGTAGAGGCCTGGCAGAGCATCACCAGGGATGAAACCCAGCGTCTTGTGATGTCTGTGCGTTCCACACTTCAGGCTGTAATTGACTGCAAAGGATTTGCAACCAAGTATTAAAAAGTGAAAGTTTGATTTATGATTATTATTCTGTCCCATTACTTTTGGTCCCTTAACAATTGGGAGGCACATATGCAAAATGTTGTAAATCCTACACTGTTCACCTGATTTGGATGTAAATACCCTCAAATTAAAGCTGACAGTCTGCAGTTAAAGCACATCTTGTTCGTTTCATTTCAAATCCATTGTGGTGGTGTATAGAGCCAAAAATGTTAGAATTGTGTTGATGTCCCAATATTTATGGACCTGACTGTATGTAGTGATTGGGTGAATTCAATCTATATAGAGGAGATCAAGGCGCAAAACCGACGATTCACTGTTTATAGTCTTGTGCAGGAGGGGCAGCGAACCTGATGTATACCAAGTCCATCCAATTGTTATATGACTGTGGCCAACAGACATTTGCACCTCCATAGCAAGCCTTCTGGTAGAGAGAGGAAGCAGTCTCCAAATGAGGTGAGAAGAAAAGACAGAGGAAGGCGCCTCTAAGTGTAAACTCTCATAAAATGTATTAAAAAACAAAGGTAAATTGCACTCACATGAAAGAACACAGTTGTAGCGCACGTGGAGCGCAGGGCAAATAGATCTATTGGCCTGCACTTCTTCTAGTTCCGTGATAGTAGTGTTTAACGTGTCTCCAGCAGTCTTTTCCGGCGAGGCCAGAAGGTTGAGATCGTGGAAGAACACATCCGCCTTATCGATAGGAAAGGAAGTAGGTTTGCAGTAGAGGGAAGAAAGAGAAGTGGCAAAGGATTCCACGATTTTCTTGGGATCAGACGACAGATAGCCTCCGGCCATGCGCAGTCTAACAGGTTTGTGGAGGCACACACCTAGTGCATTATCCAAGGTTTATTGAAGGAGTGAAAGAATAATAAAAACATACTCACAGACGAAGCATGTGTATAAAAAGCATAGAAAAATGACAATGGCCACAACGGCAGGCAAAGTGTTCTCACTGTCAGTGCGGTAAAATGGCTGACGCGTTTCGGGGACGAATCCCTTTCCTCAGAGCTGATGACCAACCTCTGATGCTGATGTATGATGAATGGAAAGTAAGAGCCTTGCTGTTGATGACTGAGTGGGATGGTGTGGGAGAGTGCTTTATGCCTGTGGGGAAATGGCTCATTTGTCATTTTTCTGTGCTTCTTAGATACATGCTTCGTCTGTGAGTATGTTTTTATTATTCTTTCACTCCTACAATAAACCTTGGATAATGCACTAGGTGTGTGCGCCACCTGTTTTCTCCCTATCCAGTGGCTGATTTCTCCGTCTGAGGAGGGCTGCACCCCTGAAGCATTTCCTTTGGTTGTCACTGTCCTGGAACCCTTGGCTTCCCTTTTGGCTGTGCACATCCTGAGGCGCTGGAGAGTACATACGATATCAGGTTTGTGGAGGCGACTGGAAGCGTTCAGCTTCCGAGCCAACATGACTCCCGGCTTATTGGCATATGAAAAATATTTATGTCTGGCCCAGCGAAGGGCCCTCTCCGCCTAGTCAGAGGCCAGAAGGTCCAGTTCTACAGCAATTGTGTCACAGGCTCTTTGGGTCCGG
The DNA here is from genome assembly GCF_062004578.1 of Staurois parvus. Classification (NCBI taxonomy): domain Eukaryota; kingdom Metazoa; phylum Chordata; class Amphibia; order Anura; family Ranidae; genus Staurois; species Staurois parvus. Next base: position 3,303,605 of record NW_028318579.1, on the reverse strand, counting down.
ACCAAGGGGGAAGACTTCCAGGCCGCCTCTGCTGCGCCAATTGGGTGGTGAGGTCTCAGAGCTTCTGCTCCCACTCACGTTTGCCTATTGAAGCTATTTGAATAAGGTGACCCTGCAGAGTAGCCTTGTGGGCCTCCCAAAGGGAGATCGCCGAGGATACAGAGCCCACATTGTCAGGGAGGATTCCTGTGTCTTGAGGAGAGAGCCGGTGAGGTCTAGAATCACATGAAAGGGACAGATAAAGAATTAGCGGGTCGTGATCAGACCAAGGTGACGTATGAATCGTGACTTGATCGACTGAGGGTAAGGAGTGGAAAGGCAAGAAGATGTGATCAATCCGACAAAAGCTATCATGTGGTTTGGAATAGAAAGTGAAATCCCGAGCATGGGGATGGAGTTCACCAGGCCATGGGAGCGTAACAGCACGCGCATCTGCTCTTCGGTCGTCTGATCGTGTGATAGGGCGACCCCCAGGGCGTACAGCCTATCTACAGAAGAATCTATTGTGATATTAGAGCAGGGGTGGGCAAACTTTTTGACTTGAGGGCCGCAATGGGTTCATATATTGGACCCGGGGGCCGGACCAAGAGTAGATGAATGATGTGTATGTGTCATCCATAGTAACTATAGTAATATTCCCCCATAGTAAGCATAGTAATTAAGCCCCCATATAGTAATTCATCCCCCATAGTAATTCATCCCCCATAGTAATTAATCCCCCATATAGTAATTCATCCCCCATAGTAATTCATCCCCCATAGTAATTCATCCCCCATAGTAATTAATCCCCCATATAGTAATTCATCCCCCATAGTAATTCATCCCCCATATAGTAATTCATCCCCCATAGTAATTCATCCCCCATAGTAATTCATCCCCCATATAGTAATTCATCCCCCATAGTAATTCATCCCCCATAGTAATTCATCCGCCATATAGTAATTCATCCCCCCTATAATAATTCATCCCCCCTATAGTAATTCATTCCCCATATTAATTCATCCCCCATATTAAGTCCCCAAGTCCCCCCTGTGTCAATTTACTTACCTTTGCTCCGCGCGTTCCTCTCGCCTTGTTGCCGCTCCGTTCCGGTCTTCAGGGCGGACTGTGAGATGAGCCTAGCTCCCCTCACGTTCGTCACGCTGCCCCGCCTACACACATCCTGACAGTATCACGCTCCACGGGCCGCGGGCCGTAGTTTGCCCATTGCTGTATTAGAGTATCTAAAAAGAATGAGGGTCCCTGAGCTATGACAGGAGATGACCTGGAGAAGATGCAAGAAAAATTTATGTTGAAAGCAGGGGCGGACTGACCATTTGGAAACTCGGGCACTGCCCGAGGGCCCAGGGTCAGTAGGGGGCCCCATGAGATGCCCCTGGTACCTTTTTCATAGGCTTTTTTTGAATTTGGGCAAGGACACAGGGGCCCCATGATCCCTATTGCCCGGGGGCCCCATGAGTTGTCAGTCCACCCCTGGTTGAAAGTGGTTAGGGGCGTAATATGTGCCCAATATGACATTCTGGCCATTAAGGGCACCCTGAAGAAGAAGGCATCGACCCGTGGGGTCTCCAATTTCTTTAGTACGATCAAACATTAAGTGGTGATGGAATGCAATCAAAACTCCCCTACGTTTCTCGGGAGCAGAAGCTAGGTAAAAAGTAAGATAATGAGGAGAAAGATATTTAGGGGCCAGGGAGGAACAAAACCTGGTCTCCTGTAAACATACAAGGTCAATCCGGCTAGATTACAGAGAATGAAAGGACGCCATAATGTGGAGATAAAACTAAAGTGCTCAAGCAATACATCCCCACCCGAGAGCCCCACTGTCCTACCGTAGAAGGTCAGTAAACTAGGGAGGCTCATAACAAACAGGTCTAGAGTAGGAAAAACAATCAAGTAAGATAAAAAAGGCAGGAAAAGAAGAAAGAAGGAGAGAAGGAATGAGGACAAAATGTGAGCAATTGCCACTTCAAAAGTGGTCCACATCCTAGACATGGATGTGAGTTGTGGGGGAGCTATGCCACTGGACACATGGCTGCTAGCGGCCCGTGGGACAACTAAAGGGATAGAAGGGCGAGGGCCCCCGCAAGGTCAGGGAACAAAAATAAGGAGAGGGAGGGGGAGTGGGAAGGAGAGAGGGAGGAAAAAAGTTGCTGGGCTGGGCTTCCCAACCCCTCCCAAGGAGGGAGGGCAAAGCCAGAGGAGCTATAGGAGTGGCCATCAAGGCCAAAAAGGGAAAATCCCCCCCCCCACACACACACACACACTGGGTGAGCAATACTACAGTTGCAAGAAAAAGTATGTGAACCCCTTGGGATTACGTGGAGTTTTGCATGAATTGGGCATAAAATGTACTCTGAACGTTATCTAAGTCACAACAATAGAAGAACACAGTCTGCTGAACATAATACTACACAAACATTAGATGTTGCCATGGTTTAATTGCACATAACATGTAAACATTCACAGTACAGGGAGGAAAAAGTCTGTGAACCTTTGGACTTAATAACTGGTTGACCCTCCTTTGGCAGCAATAACCTCAACCAAACGTTTCCTGTAGTTGCAGATCAGACCTGCACAACGATCTGGAGTAATTTTGGACCACTCCTCTTCACAAAACTGTTTCAGTGTAGCAATATTCTTGGGATGTCTGGTTTGAATCGCTCTCTTAAGGTCATGCCACAGCATTTCAATCGGGTTGAGGTCAGGACTCTGACTGGGCCACTCCAGAAGGTGTATTCTGTGCTGTTGCAGCCATTTTTTTGTTGAATTACTTGTATACTGTGGGTCATTGTCCTGTTGCATCACCCATCCTCTGCGGAGCTTCAGTTGGCGGACAGATGGTCGTACGTTTTCCTGCAAAATGTCTTGATAAACTCTGGAATTCATTTTCCCATCAATGACAACAATCCGTCCAGGCCCTGAGGCAGCAAAGCAGCCGCAAACCATGATGCTCCCTCCGCCATGTTTTACAGTGGGGATGAGGTGTTGATGTTGGTGTGCTGTGCCTTTTTTTCTCCACACATAGTGTTGTGTGTTCTTCCCAAACAACTCAATCTTGGTTTCATCTGTCCACAGTATATTTTGCCAGTAGTGCTGTGAAACATCCAGGTGCTCTTTTGCAAACTTCAAACGTGCTGCAATATTCTTTTTGGACAGCAATGGCTTCCTCCATGGTGTCCTCCCATGTACTCCATTCTTGTTTAATGTTTTCCTTATTGTAGATGTGTCAACAAAAATGTTAGCATGTGCCAGAGATTTCTGTAGGTCTTTAGCTGACACTCTGGGATTCTTCTTTACCTCATGCAGCATTCTGCGCTGTGCTCTTGCAGTCATTTTTACAGGACGACCACGCCTAGGGAGAGTAGCAACAGTGCTAAACTTTCTCCATTTGTAGACAGTCTGTCTTACTGTGGACCCATGAACATCAAGGCTTTTGGAGATACTTTTGTAACCCTTTCCAGCTTCATGCAAGTCAACAATTCTTGATCGTAGGTCTTCTGAGAGCTCTTTTCTGCGAGGCATGGTTCACATCAGACAGTGCTTCTTGAAACCAGTAAACCCAAATCAGGTGTGTGTTTTTTAAGGGCAGGACAGCTGTCAGCAACACATCCAATATCATCACACTGATTGGAGTCAAGGTTGGCTCACTCCTGGCTCCAATTAGCTCTGGGAGAAATCATTAAGCTAGGGCCTCACATACTTTTTCCTCCCTGCATTGTGAATGTTTACATGTTATGTGCAATTAAACCATGGCAACATCTAATGTTTGTGTAGTATTATGTTCCACAGACTGTGTTCTTCTATTGTTGTGACTTAGAATGACGTTCAGAGCACATTTTATGCCCAATTCATGCAAAACTCCACGTAATCCCAAGGGGTTCACATACTTTTTCTTGCAACTGTACAACAAAAGCTTAAAGCATAAGAGAAGGGGAAAGTTCTTCATCATGGTGGGAGGGAGTATATAGAAATAAAAAAAAAGGAAGGCCTGCAGTAAATAACTCCAAAAAGCAAAACAAAGGGTTAGACATCTTATAATGTGATGAAATCAAAGGGCCGAAATAGACGTACACTCCGGGGGAGACCCGAGCCACAATCAGCGGGGAGGAGAACTCCCCAGCAGGGACGGGGATAATACCAGTAGCCTGGGGTCGGCTTATAAAATCATACATTAGTTTGTATAGCAATTCAATTCATTTAAGATCTGTATATGTGAAGTCAGAGCGATACCAGCACCCCTAAGGGCAGCACACAAGACCCTACATAAACGAGAACATAAAATCACAGTCAACAAACAGGCCCAGATCCTGGGTCCAAAAACTCTGAGAGTAAAGTCCTGGAATGATCCTGTAACAAGAATGTCCACCAGGCTCACAATCCGGCGGTGAGCATGCGCAGTCCAGGAGAGCGATAGTGGGTAGATGGTCAAAGGGTCTCGAACAGGTGAAGGGTGAGAACCCCACATCTTCACTAGGACTCATCTGGATGAAGGGGGAGAGGGGAGGGAGAAAGGAGAGAAGGGGGGAGGAGAGAGAAGGAGGGGGGGGGAGGGAGAAATAGGGAGTAGAGGAGGAGAAGGAGGAGGGGAGAGGAAGGGGGGAGGGAGAAAGGGAGGAGGGAGAGGGGAGAGAAGAGAGGAAGGAGAGAAGAGAGGAAGGGGAGAAGGATGGGGAAGAGGGGAAGGGGCAGGGGAAGAAGGGAGGAGGGGGGGGGAAGGGGGAAGAGGGGGGAGAATGAAGGGGGGAAGGGAGTGGGGGTAGGGGGGAGGGAAGGAGGGGGAGGGAAGGAGGGGGGAGAGAGAAGGTAGGAGGGGGTAGGGGAGGGGGTAGGGGAAAGGAGGAGGGGGGAGAGGGGGGGTGGAGTAGGGGGGCAGAGAGAACAGGGAGAGGGAGTGGGGGGGAAGAGAGAAGGGAGGGAGTAGGGAGGGAGAGAAGAGGGGGGAGCGTGCTGGGATAAGGAACTGAGATGCAAAATTGTACAGGTTAATGGAGGGGTCCAGAGCCCGGGTCCCTGGTGTGGAGACTGGGATGAAGGGTTGGTGACAAAAGGCCTATCTGACCAAAAAGAAAGTACTCATGGCCCGTTGATAGTCCGTTCAGCCCGGATCAAAGCGAGGGAAGTTCATTGCTGAAGGGGTGTTTGGGAGTGAACGCTTCTAGCCCTGGACCTTTTCCCAGGAACGGCCGAGCAATGCTGATGGAGATCTGGAGATAGAAGGACTCACTGGGCTGTCTCGCTTCTCCCTGGAAGGCAGCAGGTGTAGGGAGGACAGGACCGTCTGGGCTTCTTCCGGAGTGGTAACCGTGTGGGTATGACCCTTTTAGGAGAAAGCAAGCTTGAACAGGAAGCCCCAGTGGTATCTGATGCGATTATGTAGTGCTTCATCTTGCGCTGTTTCACGATGTTGGTCTGGGATATGTTGGCAAAAAACTGGTAGCAGTTGCCTTGGAACTGCAGGTCCATTTGCTCTCTAGCCACCCTCAGGAGAGTTTCTTTAGTGCAGTAAAAGGTGAATTTAATTATAATGTCTCGAGGCGGGCCCTCTGGTCTTTTAGGGCCTAGCGCTCGGTGGATCTGGTCAAATTCTAGGCGGTATATGGGGATCGCCAGGACCAATTCCTGGAAGAGAACAGTAGCTGTAGAGGTGAGATCAGTGATTTATTCAGGAAGGCCTCTGAGTCGAAAGTTCCCTCTGCAAGAGCGATTTTTGAAATCTTCCAGATGGAGTAAAGCGTTCTCCAGTTCTTTTTTCAGGTCGTTAATGTCCTATTCATGGTTTTCTAGCACCGTGGTGGCCACCTCCATCTTGTTTTCCAGGTCGTTGGTGTGGGATCCGAGCTCCCTTTAGTGAGATGTGTGGTGAGCTTAGTGGTTGCCGCTGAGAGCTCTGTCTGCAGCATGGCCTTGAAGCGGGCTAGGAGATCTGCATCCCAAAGGGCTGGTGCATGTGGCAGAGGCTGTGGATCTCCCTGGCTGTCCTCCGGAACGGAGGGAGGCAGGGAGTCGTCCATCGGAAGGAGCAGGGGGGAGTCCGGGCTCAAGGCCAGCACTTCCAAGATGGCGTCGTGGGGAGAGGCCTCGTCCGAGTCGCAGCCCGTATGTTTGGTGCTGGCCACCCAGGTGGACAACTATCGCTTCCCCATGAAGAGCGCTGGGGACCCCAGGAGTTGAGGAAAGGCTGTAGGGTAGTCAGGTGACCCTCAAGTCTGTCTTATTTATGCAGATGTGTCCGGGTGGTGAGGAGTAGAGCTAGCACATGGCCATCCTGTGTCGCTGCTCGTGAGCGCCCCCTCGCCTTGCTTTGTTTTCAAGCATCCTGTTTGCGGTGTACAATGTAAAGAGTAATGTGTCTGCAGGACAGGCCTGAGAACAAGGTATGTGCTGCCCCTGTGCACATTCTGCTGGCTCCCATATGGAACAATGGGGCTTTCTCATGAGTGCTTTCATTCTACAAATATGGTCTTGTTATTTCCCATAAGACCAAGAAGTAATGGTAGATGGGATTAGATTTTCTCAGGTTATCAAAATGTGGACAATGTCATCATTTGAGCCCAAATGGCAGCTCAACACAAATAAGGGGATCCCACTAAGGAGGACAGTCTTGGAGATATCCAAGTGTAATAGGTCCAAGAGACCACCAAATGAAAGATCCTTGGGAATCCAAGGTCTCTATTGTCCAACTATTTACAAAAAGCAGATCAAAAGACAGCTAACATGTTTCTAGACAACACAATCCTCCATGAACTCAAAAGTACTCCTCAGCAGACTGATCTGCAGGCAGAGGATGTTATAAACAAAAGTCAGTGCTGGTGTTCACAGAAGAAGTAGCAAGTCTCATTATTTCCTATGGGACTCAACAGTACATGTGTGGGGGTGTGGTGTCCACAAGTATTTGTGAGCCCACAAATATTATTTGTATCTTACTTACCATCAAGCTGTTTTCCCAGCTCCTCCTGAATAAGTCTCCTTAGTGTTTCCATTGAAGGAGGTTCCCCCTACAAAAAGGACATTGTTACAATTACATGAAATCCATTCAAAAATTGCATACATGACCCATTCAATAAATTCACAAACCTCCATAAGAGTGAATTTCATATGCCCACCTTGCACCCCCTAGAGATTATTACTTTTTTAGATATACTGTACATATAAAAAATCATGCAGACATCCATTCATCTTTTTAGTGAATGAAAGTGGAGCATCCTCTAGTGTACAGTTAAGAGTGAGGAACATTTATTGGCTCACAGTAGTGTGGTGAGCCTGGGGAATTGTTTTTGGGTTTACTTTAGGTCAGGGTGGTCAGACCTGTGGTAGCCCCTTGTTTTTGAGTCTTCCAGAAGATTCTAGAAGCTAGTGGGTGGAGGCAAAGAGGTGATGATGATTATAGGAGTCTGACCAATCCCAGACAGGAGGCCTGACAATGTGGTGAGATGGGCCTATAAATATGAAAGAGCCTAGCCAGCAGGGGAGTCTGGTAATCGGTGGAAGATTGAGTGCTGAGTCATAAGGCCTGGGAGGGGCCCCCTGGGGAAGGTGGGCTCTGTCTCCAGGCTGGAGCTGAGGAGGGAAAGGAAGCTGGAAAGAGGGAGCTCAGTTAACCTGCAGTGTGAAGGAGAAGGACTGCCTGCCTTGCTTGGGAAAGACTAGCACAGTGAAAGGTCTGGAAGCAGTCTCATCCAAAGCAGCAGGATACAAGGGACAGTTTGAGTACCTCTACTCCCCCAGGGACTACAAATTAGAGGGCTGCCAGAGGCAATATCCAACAAGCTCTCATTAGGACAGTATCACAGCTAACCTAGATCTCTTCTCTACGCAAGAAAGTTGGAAAATGTGTGTTGCTTGGCTGTGCAGGAATAGGAGGACCCAAAAACTCAGCGGCCCTGAAAAGAGTAACGTTACATATGCATATTTGCTTATTACAATATTATACCCTGCTACCCACTGATCTCTTTCTTCCTCTCCAATTTTGAAAAAAAACAAACATTTTTTCTTAGTTTTTGTTACACAATTTTGTAAATAAGTGCTTTTTCTCCTTCACTGATGTGCGCTAATGAGGCTGCAGTGATGGGCACTGATAGGCTGAACTGATGGACACTGATAGGTGGCACTGATGGGCACTGATGAGGAGGCACTGGTAGGTGGCACTGATGGGCATTGACAGGCATCACTGATGGGCACTGAAAGGCAGCACTGATAGGCAGCACTGACTGGCACTGTTAGGCAGCACTGACTGGCACTGTTAGGCAGCACTGTCTGGCACTGTTAGGCGGTACTCACTGGCACTGATAGGCGGCACTGACTGGCACTGATAGGTGGCACTGATTAGCAGCACTGATAGGTGGCACTGACTGGCACTGATGGGTGACATTGAAAGGCAGCTCAGATGGGCACTGATATGTGGCATTGATGTGGCACTGATGGGCACTGGCAGGTGGCACTGACTGCTGGCACTGATGGACACTGACAGGTGGCACTTCTGGGGCCACACTGATCATCAGGGCACACTGATCATCAGTGCCCTGATGATCAATGTACATGTCCCCTCCGCGGAAAGCCGATTACTGGCTCTCCTCTGTCAGCGTGACAGCTTGAGAGGAGAGAAATGCAGATAACCGACATTTCCCTGTTTACATGTGATCATCTGTGATTGGACACAGCTGATCACATGACCGAGCCGACATCTTCGGCTCTTTCTGTAATCCGCTGTGTCCGAGGGACACAGCGCACCTGCGATCGCCGCGCTCCCTGAGCCGCGCATGCGCGGTGAGAATGGAAGGACGTCATATGACGTCCTATCAGAATGAGAGAACCACCTTGCGCCCGTCATTGTACTATATGGCGGGCGGAAGGTGGTTAAATATATTTACAGGCTATTAGTTTACAGCTAATCATGAATCATTGCCCTAGAATAATTGTTCTTACTCGGACTTTCGTAGCAATACGCCACATGTGTGGTGCAATCACCATTTACACATTTGTGCTGGACCCTTGTGTGTGTTTGCATTTGCATATATGCACAGAGGGATGAGGATGCTTTTACATTTTCTATAATTATTTTTATTTATTTATTTACATTTCTTTAATAGTTTTTTTCAATTAATTTTATTGCTCTCACAAGAAGGTAAACAAGCCTGCCTTGTAATATTATTATTATAATGCAGAATTTACATAGAGCCAACGGTTTGCTCAGTGCTTTACAATATAACAGGAGACAATACAGTAACAATACAGTTCAATACAAGAGGGTTAGGAGGACCTGATTCTGGGAGCTTACAATCTAAGAGGGAGGAGCTAGTCGTAGAAAAGGTAGTAGCTGTGGGGGGTGGACTGGTATGAGGAGTAGAAGATTCCATTATTAGCTGAGGGCAGGATAGGCTTCCCTGAAGAGGTAAGTTTTCAGAGATTGCCTAAAAGTGAGCAGAGTAGGCGATAGTCTGATAAATTGAGGTAGAGAGTTCCAGAGGATGGGGGAAGCTCTGGAGAAGTCCTGGAGACGAGCATGGGAGGAGGAGACAAGGGAGCTAGAGAGCAGGAGGTCGTGAGAGGAGTGGAGAGTACGGTTTGGGTGTTATTTGGAGACAAGATTGGTGATGTAATTTGGGGCAGAATTATAAATGGCTTTATATGTTATTGTTAATGTTTTGAATTTTATCTGTTTGGCAATGGGAAGCCAGTGGAGGGATTGGCAGAGAGGGATGGAGGACACTGAGTGGAGGTCAGTGGAGGGATTGGCAGAGAGGGATGGAGGACACTGAGTGGAGGTCAGTGGAGGGATTGGCAGAGAGGGATGGAGGACATGAGTGGAGGCCAGTGGAGGGATTGGCAGAGAGGGGTGGAGGACACTGAGTGGAGGCCAGTGGAGGGATTGGCAGAGAGGGGTGGAGGACACTGAGTGGTGGCCAGTGGAGGGATTGGCAGAGAGGGGTGGAGGACACTGAGTGGTGGCCAGTGGAGGGATTGGCAGAGAGGGGTGGAGGACACTGAGTGGTGGCCAGTGGAGGGATTGGCAGAGAGGGGTGGAGGACACTGAGTGGAGGCCAGTGGAGGGATTGGCAGAGAGGGGTGGAGGACACTGAGTGGTGGCCAGTGGAGGGATTGGCAGAGAGGGGTGGAGGACACTGATTGGAGGGATTGGCAGAGAGGGATGGAGGACACTTAGTGGCAGCCAGTGGAAGGATTGGCAGAGAGAGGTGGCAGATACAGAGCGGTTAGTAAAGTAGATGAGTCTGGCAGCAGTATTCATGATAGACTGAAGAGGGGATAGCCTGCGATGAGGTTTTGCCAATGAGGAGGGAGTTACAATAGTAGAGGCGAGATATAACAAGGGAGTGAATAAGATGCTTAGTAGTTTCCGAGGTTAGGAACGGGCGTATCTTGGAGATGCTGCAGAGGTGAAGTCTACATGATTTGGACAGCGATCAGATTTGGGGCTGAAAGGACAGATGGGAGTCTAGTATTAGTGCCAGGTCCTCTTTATAGGGACATCAAGGATCTATTAGACCTGTGGAAGGTATTTACTAAAAGAAAAAAAAAAGTGCAAAATCTGGTGCAGCTCTGCATAGAAACCAATCAGCTTCCAGAATTAGTTGCCAAAGCTGAACAAGCTGAGTGCTCCAGTTTTAGTATGGAGATATATACTATCAACTTCAAAGCACCTGACCAAATGCAGATCGTGTGACCAAACGCAGATGGTGATGATGGCTCTGAAACGGGAAGCGACAAAATCATTGCCATTTGTCACAAAGGAGATCAGAGAATGGATGTCCCTCCATCTCCTCTGTGGGCAGTCCCATTCCTCTGATGAGGCTGGTGGAGGGGTCCTTCCCAGCGGTATAAAAGTAATCAGTGCCCAGATCCCTTTTATCCGACCGCCAATCGCTGGGTGAAAAAAATGAATCATCACAGCTGCAACTGTAGCTATGATCTTGGTATAGCCACTAGCTGGCCAGGATATATGTACACTGAAGGGCAAGTGGTTATACTCCTCCCACTGGAAATGTAATTTTGCCACGCCCACAATTTGGCGCAGTACACGCAGCGTGCAGCCTCATTCTAGGTAGGTGTGTCAGGTAGGCTGTATGAGGACCCATGATTTTGTAGCCCTGGTGACTGCCCAAATACTGTATTTTGGGCAGGCCAGGCAGAGTCCTATAAGACCACTCTCTGCTGACATGTTATCTGAATACAGTCCGTAAGAATCAGGGGCGGACTGACCATTTGGGAACTCGGGCTCTGCCCAAGGGCCCGGGGTCAGTAGGGGGCCCCATGAGATACCCCTGGTACCTTTCATAGGCTTTTTTGGGTGTGATTTGAGTGTGGATGAAGACACAGGGGCCCCATGATCCCCTGTTGCCCGGGGGCCCCATGACTTGTCAGTCCGTCCCTGGTAAGAATGGAGTCATTCTGGATGGATGCTGCTGGACAGAGGAAGGAAGTTAGCAGGGCTTATTGAAGAGAAAAAGATTTGATATTTTCATTGATATCGGGCATTAAAATAGCATTTTTTGGATTAGTGATGGAAGTGATAATCTAAAACATGTTCTACAGTATTCTATGAAGGCAATGCTGAACTTTGGAGAATGTGGAGAATCCTTCAAAAATAAAATTACAAATAGGACAAGTATTATTTATGTCGTTGGGGCTTTCATCTCTCTAGTTGTAAAATTGCCATAAAAAAGTGATTATATAGGAAGTTAAACTTTTATCACTGTGATTTTAATGCGTGACATTTCAGGCTGCGAGCCGATTCAAATGTCATGGCGGAGAAGCTGCGAACAGCAGAAAAAAGTCCCAAGCAACTTTCAACGTTGTTCTACGGAATTGTGGAGAAGTCATTCCAGGCCACGAAGTTTGTGAGCTGCTAATTGCTGTCTTGGAAACATTGCCATTAGGTAAAAATCAGACAAGCCACTTAGTAGACTTTTACTTTGAGTGTTTTACAGTACAGCCTGCAGTACTGCGGCCTCTGTCGCCTTCTGGTTTAAAGTGTTGTAGATAAAAAATTTCAGTATGTGACAGTGCGAGGTCCTGCCACTATGAAAAATGATTGGGAAAATAACATTGGCTTCTCAAAGGTGCTGTTTGAGAAGCTCCAGCATGTGTTTTGTAAGCAGAAAAAGCTGTGTTATATAGTTTTCTCTGGATTTGGTACTTTCCGATTGGAACCTGGAGCTGGAAGGTTCTTGGGAGTTTTAGGTGGGATAGGACCTTCCTATGTCCAGGGTTTGCTAGATGTCTGCAGCCTATGTGAGTGCACAGGTGTTCAGGATTGTTATAAGCCAGATATGCTCTGTCAGCGTTACCTATAACGCTGCCACCTCCCCCTCTCTGTTGGGGTCCCTCAAGGCTCTGTCCTCGGGCCCCTTCTCTTCTCCATCTACACCTCCTCCCTTGGCCAACTCATACACTCTCACGGCTTCAACTACCACCTCTATGCCGACGACATGCAAATCTATCTCTCGACCCCTTGCCTCACCGCTTCAGTCTCCGCCCGAATCACCAGCCTACTGAACGACATATCAGATTGGATGTCACTCCACTTCCTTAAACTGAACCGCTCCAAAACTGAGCTCCTAGTCTTCCCCCCAGCCGGCACACCACCCCCTACTGACTTCTCCGTCACGTCCAACAATGCCACCATCAGGCCCACCCCGCAGGCCAGAGTACTTGGTGTCATTCTTGACTCCAATCTGTCCTTCCAGCCCCAAGTCCAATCACTAACAAACTCATGCAGACTCCACCTCCACAACATCGGCAAAATCCACACGTTCCTAACCCCAGAAACCACTAAACAGCTCATCCACTCCCTCATCATATCACGACTCAATTACTGCAACTCCCTCCTCACTGGCCTGCCTCACCACATGCTATCCCCGCTTCAGTCGATCCTGAATACGGCAGCCAGACTCATCCACCTTACCAACCGCTCCGTCTCCGCCACCCCCCTCTGCCAATCCCTCCACTGGCTTCCGATTGCCCGACCGATCAAATTCAAAATCCTAACACTGACGTACAAAGCTGTCCATCATACTGCCCCAAACTACATCACCGACCTAATACCCAAATACCACCCAAAACACACTCTCCGCTCCTCACAAGACCTCCTTCTCTCTAGTTCCCTGGTCTCCTCCTCCCATGCCCGCCTCCAGGACTTCTCCAGGGCATCACCCATCCTCTGGAACTCCCTGCCCCAACCCATCAGACTATCGCCTACTCTCCTCTCCTTTAGGCGCACCCTGAAAACCCATCTCTTCAGGGAAGCCTACCCCACCCCCTGCTAATTGCCGACCTCCTCCACTCTTCCTACCACTCCATCCCCCACAGCTTTTCCTCCTGTACCACTATCCCCTTCCTCCTAGATTGTAAGCTCCGAGGAGCAGGGCCCTCGAACCCCTCGTGTATCGCATTGTATTGTTATTGTACTGTTGCATGTATTGTCTCCCATTGTAATGTACAGCGCTGAGCGAACTGTTGGCGCTTTATAAATACTGTATAATAATAATATGAGGATAGCTGGGTGTTACTGCTGGAGACTGCATCCCTTGTGAGGGGAATTCCTTGCCCAAGGACTGGGAAATGTGGGACAGCTATGTGAGTCTGGGAGACCAAGAGTGGGCCTGGGAGACTGCGGAAACTGAGGCAGCTAGTGAGTCCAAGGGGCTAGAGGGAATCTGGAAGTCTCCGGAGAAGTGAGCAAGCTTGAGGGAGCTGGAGAACCCTACCCAGAGCCAGGATCAGGCCTGTGCAGTGAGTTGCTGCAACTGAGACTGAGTGAGCCTGAAGAACCCATGGTCTGGGAAACTAAAGACAGGTGTTGCTGACAAGAGAGCCAGGTGGCTTGGGAATTTCAGTGATCTCTTGATTTTCTGAAGCTGGAAAAACCCCTGCGTGGGTATCTGTGTTGGAACTTGAATGTCATTAACAAAAGTGGGCTGCCATGCCCATAAACTGAAGTTTGGACTCACTTACAAAAGCATCTACCACATAAGCTAACCAACCCCATATCTCAAGTGTAAATAGGTCTTGTGTTGACAGGCTTTGGACTTTGAATTGCTGGCTTCAGTTTGAGAGGATTCTTCAGAATTCATTGATAAGTGTGTTTGACCTCTTTCCAACTTGCATGCGAATGCTAAAGAAAAGTGAGGAAACTTTCCAGAGCAGCCATTCTCAGGCAGGGATCCTTGGACCCCAGGGCTCCTCCGAGCTTCTGTGAGTGGTGATTGACTGACCTCCCACTTTATGGTGCCTGCATATTTCCAGGTCCAACGGCATTTGGGAGAGCCATCCACCATGACACCAATGATTTTTTTTTTATCTACTTGTAAGGGTGGTCTTCTGACCATCACTGTAAAGGGGCATTCTTTCTACTGCAGTTAACCTCTTTCCATCCTGCATTAGATAGCTGAAGATAAGTGAGGAAACCTTACAGAGCAGCCATTCTCAACCCTAAGGTACATCCAGAGGTTCCTTGAGCAATGGCTGACTAATTGCCCATTTGCTGTTGCCTCCATAGTTCGGGGCCAACCGACATGACACCAATGATCTTTTTATCTATCTGCAGGGATTTTTTTAGCTGTACTCAGTTCCTCCACCTCTGGATCAGGCCCTCTGCACCCTGCAGTCGAGCTTCTGTGTTTACAAGTGGCAGCTTGTCTCCCAACATCTCCCACAGATCTGATCTCCCAAGTGGTTTCCACTGAGTACAGGATGGGGACTAGGGAGATGCATGTGTCCAGTGTGTGGTGAGGATGTCGAGACCCCCACTGGATGATCTCCCTGAAAGTGAGTGCGGTGGAGCCTTCTACAATGTGCGGGGAACTAGTAGAGCTGGCTGCGTTCTTCAGCTTAATAGAGCAACAAAAGTAAGACATGTAAAAGATAGTGGAGCTTTTAAGAAAGCCTGAACTCTGTACATAGTGTACCCCTGAACTTTGCACTCTGTATGTAATGCACTCCTGGTATTTATTGCCCCTTTAAGACCGTCCCACTGTTAGTAAAATTTAACCACACCCTATTTGGGTGGAGAGAGTGTGTGTGTGTGTGTTGGGGAGTCATGGTTGAGTTCCTGCACCAAGAAATAAAGCCCTGTCTATCTGAAAGGGTGGTCTTCTACCCATCACTATAGAGGGGCATTTTTCCCACTGGCTACCATTGTACGGGGCTTTTTATCTAATGACCCTCAATGAATTGGTTTATCTAGTGCACTCCAAGACCTGAAAATGTTTTCAAGGGTTCCTCTATTATAAAAAAGGTTGACAAACACTAGTCTAGGGCAGCAGGTAAACAAAACAACTATGAAACATTTTAAATCTGATCTCCATGTTTTATCTAACTTTAAATAGTTTGTTTGGAGCCTCAGCCAATAGCTTTGTATTCATTCATGTAATACAAAGTGTCCTCTGAATGGCTGAGCATCCCAATTTGAGAAGAGGGACAGGAAGGTCTAATCCCGCTGTAGGAAAACAGTGCTCCCAGCCACTGTTAGTGAAGTAAATAGTTTGTTTGGAACATCTTGGTCCAAATTAACTATTTAAAGTTAAATGAAACCTGGAGTTCAGCTTTAAAAACATATTTCAGTTTCCCTTTAACAAGCATACAGTACTGTATATATTATGTATAATAGCGAAACATTATTTACATCACTAAACTGTATATTGACAAAATTAAAATAGACAATAGATTCCCTACAATGAAAGCCATAATTTGTAGTTACCCTTGGCCCAGTCAGCCCTGGAACTCCTGGTGACCCGGGTGGGCCCGATATTCCTCTTTCCCCTGGTGGGCCAGCTTGGCCCATGAGTCCAGTGTGACCTTTGTGTCCTGGTTTTCCAGGTTCTCCTGGTGGACCTTTCTCTCCTTGCATGCCTTTATCTCCTTTGTTACCTGGCTCTCCCTAATAAACAGAAAACAAGTCAGAAAACTCAACTTATAAAAAATACAACAAAATGTTTTGTTAGTATGTAATTAACACTTTTGGGAGCCTAGTTTTTTTATTGCTGTTGCCTTTAAAGTGACTAATTTGGAAATTCTGTAGTTAGGAGGTTTTAAAAAAGTTGAGACCGTGGTTGAACTTTTCAAAAATTTGCTCATCACTAGTACACTTCAAAACTAAGGCACAGCATCAAGCAGTATGGTGCACATCTTACCCTCTCTCCCTTAGGTCCTGGATCACCTGATTTTCCAACAGAACCCTAAAGATAGAAGGGAATGGAAACCATATATGTGATGGGAAACAATGTACAAAGGAGAAAAGGATGGGAGGAGGGGCAGAGCATGGGAAGGGATATAGGTGGAGGAAAAAGATTGATCTAGTAGACGGGCAATGGAATGTTAAAGGTAAAGGGGTGGAGGAGAGAAAGGGTTAAGGAACAAATTAGGGAAAGCATAACAAAAGATAGGCAGGAGTAAAGTAAAGAAAAGGGAAAGAGAGAGAAAAAGACTAGGAAAAAAAAGGGGATAGAGGAAAAGTAAGGTAGAAGTACGGAAATGAGAAAATAATGTTAAAGGGAAGGGGAAGAGCTACGTGAAAACAAAAGCAACATTTAAAAAGGAAGGAGAAGGGTAAGGGTGGTAGACAGCAATGGGGGAAAACACAGGATAGGGTGGGACTGGGAGAAGAAATGGAAGAGTGGAAAGAAATAGGGATGAAGCAGAAAAGGAAAGTAGTGGGCAAAGAAAAGGGAGATGTTTGGGAAAGGGAGCAGCAAAAAACAAAGGTATAGAAGAGGTGGAGGAATTGATTGGGAAAAGGGAACGGACAGAGGTAATAGAAGGGAGTGCTAAAGAGAAAAGGGCAGGGAATGTTAAGGAGAAAGGTTGGAGATACTAAAAAAGGAAGGGGACGGGAAAGGCCAGGGACAAAAAGAGCAAGAGGAAAGGTAGAAGCAACAGTAAAGGTTGAGGAAAGGAAACCTACCTCTTTACCAGGTGGACCACTCTCCCCGGATTCTCCCTAGAAACAGACAGATATGTTTACTTCTCAAATAAAATGTATATGTTGTTTGTCAAGAATTTTGGCAATTTGCATTGAAAAGGATACATTTTTTCTTTTTAGCATTTTTGGTTTGGAAAGGGCTGACTTTAGTTACATAGTAATTATAGCACAAAATAGTTGTGCTATTGAAGTTGTGTTATTGTAATGTTACTGTTTTTCTACTGGTTGAAAAATATGGACTTGTGCCTTATTTCAGCCTGACCAGGGGCGGACTGACAACTCATGGGGCCCCCGGGCAGTGTGGGATCATGGGGCCCCTGTGTCCTTGCCCACAACCAAAAAAGCCAATGAAAGTTACCAGGGGCATCTCATGGGGCCCCCTACTGACCCCGGGCCCTCGGGCAGTGCCCGAGTGCTCGAATGGTCAGTCCGCCCCTGAGCCTGACTGAATATGTAACTGTATGAAAATATCTGTTTATTCTTATTAGGCTTTAGTCATCTTCATATAGCTTTATAGTAAAATTCCAGGCAAAAAGCTTTTTGAGATTCATGGTGTGTAAAAAAATTACCTCGGTTCAGGTGTATGCCGAGTAAAAATGTAAAAAGTATACTTTTTTAATGCTCCTGAAGATATGAGAGCTGCGGTTCTCATACCCAGGGGCTCTAGTGTTGTTCACCCCCTGCTCACCTTGGCCATTTGCAGAACATTGTATATTCTGTAGAGCAGGGTCTCCAAACTACGGCCGGCACTGCAAAGCTCCTTTTGGACTGCAGTTAGGGTCAGGTTCCCCCTGCTATGCTGTCCTTCTCCAAGTTAGTTGGTTGCTAATACCATTTGCATCCTAGCAAGCAAAGATGTGCTTGCTCTTAAGGAGGACTGAGGGGGCCTGTTTTAAAAGGGGCTCTGATGGGACCCTGATGTAAAAGGGGAACTCCTACGGTGGGCTTTGATGGAGTCCCTGATGTAAGGTGAGCTCTGATGGAGACCCTGATGTAAGGTGGGCTCTGATGGAGACCCTGACATTAGTGGGGACTTCTAAGGTGGGCTCTAATGTAGGCCCTTAAGTAAGGGGGGACTTCTAAGGTGGGTTCTGATGGAGTCCCTGATGTAAGGTGGGCTCTGATGGAGATCCTGATGTTAGGGGAGACTTCTAAGGTGGGCTCTGATGTAGACCCTGAAGTAAGGGGGGACTTCTGAGATGGGTTTTGATGGAGTCCCAGATGTAAGGTGAGCTCTGATGGTGGTCCTGATGTAAGGTGGACTCTGATGGAGACCCTGATGTAAGGAGAGGGGGGGGGGCTCCTATGGTGGTCTCTAATAGAAACCCTGGTGTAAGGTGGGCTCTGATGGAAATCCTGATGTTGGGGGACTTGTAAGGTGGTCTCTAATGTAGACCCGGAAGTAAAGAGAGATTCTAAGGAGGGCTCTAATGTAGACCCTGAAGTAAAGGGGACTTCTATGGTGGGCTCTGATGGAAACCCTAAAGTTAGGAGGACCCTGATGGAGACCCTGATGTAAGGGGCACAATGTAAATATTTGCCAGCACACCAAGTGGTGTTGTGCATGCTCCAGTATCCAGTTGGTTATCACTGCAGTACCCAATACTTTTGAGAGCTCATTCCAGGAACATGTGTGATGAGAATATGGACTGTTACTAGATGTAAGGGGGCTCTAATGGGGACCTTCGTGTTGGGGGCTCCTAAGGTGGACTCTGATTTAAGGTGGGCTCTGATGTAAGGTGGACTTTGATATAAGTTGGGCTCTGATGGGGACATTGATGTAAGGGGAGGATTTTGCTTTGTTTTACTGAAGTTTTTTCCCTTTTGTTCTGAATCATATCATGCTGGTTCAAAGTAATATTAGTTAAAAGTATATCTAAAGTCATTTTTAAAGTTTTGGCTGGAGTAGGCAAAATTAGAACCCCCTGTCTGGATTGTATTAATTCCGGCTGTAGATATACTTTAAGTTAGTTAATTACCCAATTGGCAATTACCCAAATGAGCCATGTAACATCCTAAATGATTTACCCTCATAGTTTTCTTTTTGGGGGATAATTGACCCCTAATTTTGTCTCTATCTTATAAAGATCCCATGCTTCAGGTGCCTCTATATGTGTGTTCCCCTGAAGAAAGGTGTAGATTGCACATGAATAGATACAGCCTCCAAAACAATTTTGCAAAGATCTATTATATGAGGTATGTATATGACACTTTCTAATGTATATGCCACTGGACTCTAGTGGAGACATGTTCTCTGGAGTGACCAATCTCACTTCTTTGTTTGGCAATCCGATGAATGTGTCTGGATTCGGTGCCTGCCAGGAAAACGGTACTTGCCTGAATGCATTGTGCCAGCCAAGTGTAAAGTTTGGTGGAGGGGGGATTATGGTGTGGGGTCCTGACCTCAACCCGATAGAACTCCTTTGGGATAAATTAGAGTGGAGACTGCAAGCCAGGCCTTCTCGTCCGACATCTCTGAGGAAGAGGCAAGTCCTCGAAACGCGTCAGCCTTTTGGATGTCTAAACTCCCTATTGCGGATTGTTACTCAGCGCGGTGTTGACCCAGCTGTTCTTTTATGATGACTGACTATATTGTTGTTTGTGAGTACAACACCTACTTTAATTTTTATTAAACATTTTTTATGGTAATGCACTAGGCCTGTGCGCCCTCTCTTTGTTCTTTCCCCATTCAGTATATTTGGATTCCCCCAGTCCATTTGAGGGCAGCAAGGTGTGCATGTTCCAGGACAATCTTAATGTGGTTGTAGCCTGCATCGAGTCCATCCCCAAGCGCAGGAGCATTTGTGTTTGCTGGTTCTTCGTCCGACATCAGTGCCTGACCTCACAAATGCGTTTCTGGAAGAATGGTCAAACCTTCCCATAGACACCCTCCTAAACCTTGTGGACGGCCTTCCCAGAAGAGTTTAAGCTGTTATAGATGCAAAGGGCCAACTCAATACTGAACCCTCCGGACTAAGACTGGGGGGCCATTAAATTTCATGTGCGTGTAAAGGCAGGCCGACCAATACTTTTGCCAATATAGTGTATACCCAATGTCAATATGTTGTACATGATGTCATTTACTTACCGGTGGCCCTTTAGGTCCTTGAAATCCTGGGATTCCAGCAGCACCTGTGTCACCTTTGCTTCCTTTGGGGCCCTAAATTGCATAGGCAACAATATTAGATATCCCATAAAGAGAAAGAAACCAAAGTAACAAAACAAACATGTTTATTGATCTTTACCATCATGCCCGGAGGTCCTGTGTTCCCTGGAGGGCCAGCTACTCCATTCTTACCCTATAATATAAAAAGTAACAAAAATGGGACTCAGCATTACACTGACAAGCTATCGAACTCTGCAGCCCTCATTTTTTTTTCTTAAGCATGCGGTTCTTCATTGAGCATAGCAAGAAAATTACGTTGTAGAGGTACATCACATAGTAGTACAGTAGTTTTAAACACATATGAAGTGTTGATATGTTGATTTTGTAAGTGATAGTAAAGCTGAGGTTTAGGTATGGCAATTTTTAGATAGTTACATTGGTCAACTTGGACAAATGTAAGCATGGATGTGCCCAGGCGCGGACTGACCATTTGGAAACTCGGGCACTGCCCGAGGGCCCAGGGTCAGTGGGGGGCCCCATGAGATGCCCCTGGTACCTTTTTCATAGGCTTTTTTGAGTTTGGGCAAGGACACAGGGGCCCAATGATCCCCTATTGCCCGGGGGCCCCATGAGTTGTCAGTCCGCCCCTGGATGTGCCATACCTGAGAGATCCCTGTGGTGGCTGGAGATCATTGTAGTAGATACCGCTACTCCAATAATCTCTACTAGCTTCTGGGTCTTGTGCCAAGAAGCTGCCCTGCTGCTTAGTGAGCATAGCAGGCTGCCTACTCGGCACAGGCTCCATTCAGAGCACACTTTCTGTTTTCTCAATGAATGCAAAATGTTCACTGATTGAACAAGATAGCCATAACTTACCTCTCTTTTAATCAATTCGGACAATTTTGATAGAAGTTGATCAAACTGAGTGGATCATCAGCCAGGGTAGATAATGATTGATCATTTTGCATCAATCGGCAGCACCGAGATATTTTGTTCCTGGATGTGATCATATTTTGATCAATCAGATTATGATATTTCAAGGTGGAAATAGAGATGCCATAGAAGACCTACGATCGTAAGTTACAACTTATTGATCAAATCCACTTCCCTGTGTGGGGCATATTGATCAAATGGGTTGTTGACTATAGATCGATTATTCCGATCAAAAAGGATCAATCAGAAAAGAAAGCGATCATTTATTGAAGAGTGTGTGGTCACCATTAGGCCCCATTCCTACCTAAGCTTTTTGTAGTTCAAAGTTCCAAAACACTGAACTTTAAACATCCCAGTTGGGCCTGTTCACACCAGCGTGTAATGACCCTTGAACCTTGTAGACTGAAAAAAAGGACACGAGATTCTTTTGAGCTACAAGCTTCAAGCATTTTTGGCCCCATTACACATCAATAGAAATGTCCAAAAATGCACAAAAACATCTGCAAAAATGTACAAAATGCCTATACAAATGCTACAAAAAGCCTGTAAAAATTGCCAACATCGCTTGTCTCAAGTGTGAATGCAGCCTAGTGACATTTTCTTGGTAGCACATTTTCCAATACATAAGATGTTGTATATGTTCTTGCTATACTGTGTATAAAGATCATTGGACTTGCCATTAGACCATGGAAGACTGTACATTCATAAAAAAAAGTACTATATAGTAATATTCCTGTATAACCATAACTGGTAATATAGAACATTCTAGCCAACACCCTCATTTCCCAGCTCCAAGCAGGAACATAGAGTCAGTCTCCAGTTTCTGACAACCACTATGACAGTAGATATCTCTGCCACAATATATTTCACAAAATGACCAGTTTGGCCGGAGTGCTCTGGAGCTTCTCCATGCTGCAAGCAGGCCGTGTACCGAAAATCGGACATCATTTCAACTCATTCAGCTCTTGTTAATTTGCAGTTTTGGTATGCAGACCAAGATTTAAAGAATTTTAAATAAAGTAAAGTTCT
Organism: Staurois parvus; assembly: GCF_062004578.1. Taxonomy (NCBI): domain Eukaryota; kingdom Metazoa; phylum Chordata; class Amphibia; order Anura; family Ranidae; genus Staurois; species Staurois parvus. The sequence continues at coordinate 3,281,601 of NW_028318579.1, read as the reverse complement.
GTTCCTTGTGGTATTGACATTATCTATCAGCATTAAATGATGAAGGGTGGTTTGTAGATCCTTCAAGTCAGGGTGATTGGGCAAGGGACAATGTGTCAATATTGTTTTTTTTTGGTGGCCAACAGACACAGTACTTCCCATTTTATTAAAGCGGAGCTTTAACCATTTTTCATGGTCTTCTCTCTTGCTTCATCCTCCCTCCCTCACTCCTACACATGAGAAAAAATAATCTATTTTAAAAAAAAAAAAAATTTTTTTCTAAATTTCTAAATCTCGGCTTAGACTAGCATGACATCATGGTCCCCCTCTCATATGCAGATGCACTGCGGGTCTCTGCCAGTTCCCTCTGACTCTTTCCAGAAGACAGTTTGCGCAATGCAAACACATGCCATGAGATCTCTGCCAAAAATTCGTGGCATATCTATGCTGTGTGTGTGTGTGGGGGGGGGGGTCATGTTAACATACTCCACAGCCATTTCTTCCTGGTCCTGTAGACACCATATTTCTGGCAGCACTGGAGTAGGGTGAAGAGAAAACTTTTGCTTCAAGCAAGACAACGCTCTTCTCCAGGGTAATGTTATATACTGTATTGAAGGACAGGGACCAGTGTTAAGGATTTTTATTTTTTGGGGTGGGGGGGTAGGCAGAATGAAGTTCCTTTTTATTGAGGATACCTTTCCACTGTTGGAAGACATATGGAGGGGCATAGCTGTCTATATTTACTTAGGACCCAGCACATACAGGTGTCACGGTCAGGGATCAGACTCAGAGACCAGTAGCTATAGCAGTGGAAACGCCAATAGGAAGAGTATACTGACTGGTAGATGACACTCAAGGCATGTGCAGGGGCGGACTGACAACTCATGGGGCCCTCAGGCAATAGGGGATCATGGGGCCCCTGTGTCCATGCCTAAACTCAAAAAAGCCTATGAAAAATGTACCAGGGGCATCTCATGGGGCCCCCTACTGACCCCGGGCCCTCAGACAGTGCCCAAGTTTCCAAATGGTCAGTCCACCCTTGGGCATGTGGTCTAAGCACTAACCGGTATTCACTGTAACAATGAACAAAAAACAAAAGCACACCAACCTTGCGCATTACCTCAGTGAGTAAAATGTGAATTTATTAAATGAAGGTATATACTCGCAAAACTCACAATATTAAAAGCATATTAAATCCAACATCTGTGCACTGGGGTAGCAGACACATACAGGTCTCATCGAGGGACGCGTGGGTCCCATCGAGAGACGCGTTTCGAAGGGTGATCCCTTCTTCCTCAGGGCTCTAAGGAAGAAGAGATCACCCTTCAAAATGCATCAGATTCATCCTGAGAGTCTCCCCTCTTGATGGGACCCACACGTGTCTGCTACTCCAGTGCGCAGAAGTTGGATTTTGTATGCTTTTAATATTGCGACTTTTGTGAGTATATACCTTAATTTAATAAATTCACCCTTTACTTACTGAGGTAATGCGCAAGGTTGGTGCCCTTTTGTTCTTTGTTACAGTTGTTATTGGGCTTCCCCAGCCTTATGTTAGAGCTGCACAGCCTTTGATCGGCCACGGGATGAACTTTCACATATGGTTCAACCAGCTGAACTCTGATCTGGGTCTCTGAGTTTCCGTTAACTGGTATTCATCAGAGCTCCTGATGGTGGAGATGGGTTTTGCTGTGTGTTAATACTAGGTTGCGGTCCTCAGGATCTCCCCATCAGGAGGTGAGTAAGCCGGGGGTCTAGTAGTATATACACCAGGTGGGGATTAAACTGAAGCATAGTCAGTAAACAAGTCAAAGGTTGGTAGCAGTGGTTGCAGGTTGGGATCAAGCAGAAGCGTAGTTGAGGAACAAGACAAAGGTCATTGTAACAAAGACATGGATGACAGCATGAGTGACAAAAGCGATATATTGGCTGGAAAGAGCACAATAATCTGGCAAATAGGAAGTGCAAAGGCATGGCTTAAATAAGAAGCTCATGGGAGTAGCAAGATGTTGAAGGTTCATGACAAACAAGACACAAGGCAAGGTTGTCTTACGAGATTAGGCAGGGAACTGCCCAATATCTCAAGTGGCTCAGCAAGAAGAGACATTGCCAGCCACAGAAGTCACCGGCTCAGCCCTGACAACAGCTTAGAACCAATCAATTGGGGTGGTCTGGTTTGCACTTAGGGCACCCTTCATTTTGTGAACCTGGCTAATAACAGGAGACATCAGAGAGCATTCCGCAGAAATGTCTAGTCACATCATGGCTTCCTCTCCAACTTCGTTTTTTCTTTTTTTAGTTCATTTTTAGCTCCCTCCATAAACAAGACAAATTCTTCTATATACTCACAACGCATTCAGAGCGTGAATTCACAGGGAATATTTTATGAGACTGATTCTTTTATTTAGCGCACCATGAAATCACTAAAATACGGCTTATATCCTTAAGGTAGAGATATTATCATCTGTATTAAGTGGCTGAATTTCAATATGTTTCGCCAAAGGGAAGGTTTAGTGTGCTTGCAGTGAGCTACATCATTTTGAGCTTTTATTGTATTATTTAGCCTAAAGTAGATCTAAATCCAATCATTCAAATTGTATATAAAATTTAAAGAGACCTTGTCAGTGTTGACACTTTTAGTTTAATTCTTTTATTAGTATTCCAATTGTAAGGGGCATATTTATAGCGCAGAGCAGATATTGCTATCCGCTTCCCAATACAGTAAATTGTGGAATTCATACTTCAGCCCGCATTTTCCATCCTATTCATAAAATCTGGGTCATGGATGGTACGTAGCCTCTCATGCTCCACAATCTTCTTACTGTATAACGCAGCAGAGAGATGGTGCCATGATTAGTTAAAAGTCATTTATGTGGCTTTGGCAGATCAGAAAGGGGGGCTGCAGCAACTGGACATCCAACCACCGCTGGTGGCCACTCGGAATCTATGGTCAGTGACTTTTTGAAATGTATTTGTTATTTACTATATACCCACTATCCTTGAATAAAGGTACCTTAAGCAGTATCACGCTATGTGGTCTCTTATTGGGCACTCTGTCATTCGCAGTGCCCATTTGGAGAAAAATATGACCCTGGTGGTGATACCTAGTAGCGGATCCTGGTGACCTTTTTCTGTGGAACTTGGATGGTGATTCGTGGGGTAACCTGACCCGAGATCTGACGACCTATCTATGGTCTGGTGACGCAGGATTATTTATTGCGTATCTTAAACGCACATCTGGTGAGTGCGTTTTTCATCCACTCGTTTGGTTTGCACCAATTGTCACTCCCGGATCAGGACGTCCACTCACCTGGAATTGTGATCTCTATATGATCCACACAATCACGTTGAACTAATTTTAACATTTAATGATCACCTTCAGAGTGATACCACTTATCCACATATGTTTAAAATAGCATGTTATTGTGTGTATTAACGTGTATCATTACTTAGCGCTGCACCAATTTATTCGGATATACATGTATTATTGGAGGTTTTTCTTGGTTACCTTTTTCGGTGTATCAGCAGCTTATTAACACAGTTTGTTGTGTATATATATATATATATATATATATATATATATATATATACTTTCATTTTATTTTAAGGTAGCGCTCACTAATATCCTTTACTAGATCATATAACCAGCCATCCCTTATTTTTTATTATTCTACTCTTAGTATCTGCTATTGTGCTCTGCCAGCTTTGGACGTCTGAAGCTGGTGGCGTGCAATGCATATCTGTAAAGCACATGTGCATTTTTTTTAAGCAGCGGTATTGCCGCAGTATGTCCATACTGCTGCTATTTAAATGCATCCTAATAGACAATTGTAAGGTTTTTTTTTTTAATTTGCAGCTTCCTTTTTTTATTCAACAGTTTTGAAAACTGAATATGACTCTGACACTTCCAGGAGTGTCAGATCCCACTATCTGCCAACTACTAGTCACAGCTCATGCCATCACTGGCAGTGCCTGAGTTGCTTGCTGATAGAATAAAAGAATATTTTACTATCTGCTCCCTAACAACTCCAGGACAGCAATACACTGACTATATAATCAGCTAAAATGGGCGGCCCGTATACATATGGTATGACAACTATACATTAGAAACCATTTTTTTTAACAATGACACACATTGAAAAGCTGTCCTTTTAAAAAATGTAAATTATTATTATTATTATACAGTATTTATAAAGCGCCAATAGTTCGCTCAGCGCTGTACATTACAAAGGGGGACAGAACATGTGACAGAACAATACCAATACAATGCAAAACATGAGGGGATCGAGGGCCCTGCTCTTTTGAGCTTACAATCTAGGAATGAAAAAGAATGAAGGAATGAAAGAAGGGGAATGAAGGAATAAAGGATGAATAATACAGGAAGAAAGAAAGGAGAATGAAGGAAGAGGAATGAGGGAAGGGAGGAAGGAAAAGGAATGAAGGAAGGAAGGTTAGGGAAACAAAAGAGGAAAGGAAGGGAGGGAGAGGAACAAAAAAAGGAAAGCAAGAAGGGAGATGAAGGAAGAAAGGAAGGAATAGAGAGGAATGAAGAAAGGAAAGGGGATTGGAGGAGAAAAAGAAGGAAGAAGGGAAGGTAATAAAGCAAAAGATGAAAAGGGGAATTAGGGTTCAAGGAGGAAAGGTAAAAAGGGAGAGGAATTAAGGAAGGAAAGGGGAATGAAAAAAAGAATGGAAGGAAAGGGGAATGAAAAAAAAGAAAAGGAAGGAAAGGGGAAAGGAAAGAAGGAAGGAAGGAAGGAAGGAAGGAAGGAATGGAGAGGAAGGAAGGTAAAAAGGTAAGGGAAACAAGGAAAGATCAAAAGGAAGAGGAACTAATGAAGGAAAGGGGAAAGAAGGAGGAAAGGATGAATAATAAAGGAAGAAGAAAGGAGAATGAAGGACAAGGAATGAGGAAAGGGAGGAAGGAAAAGGAATGAAGGAAGGAATGTAAAGGAAACAAGAGAGAAATGAAAAAAGAAGGGTAAAATAGAGAGATGAAGGAAGAAAGGAAGGAATGGAGAGGAATGAAGGAAGGAAAGAAAGAGGGTTGAAGTAAAAAAGGAAGGAAGGGAAAAGGGAGAGAAATTAATCTAGAAAGTGAATGAAGGAAGAGGAATGAGGAAAGGGACAAAGTTAGAGGAATGAAGGAAGGAAAGGGGAATGAAGGAAGGGAGGAAGAGAAATTGAGGAAGGAAGGTTAGAAGGCAAAAGAAGTAAGGAAAGGGGAACGAAGGAGGAAGGTGAATTAGGGAGATGGGAGGAAGGAAGGGAGGAAGGAAGGAAGGAAGGAAGGAAGGGAGGGAGGAAGGAAGGAAGGAAGGAAGAAAGGAAGAAAGGAAGGAAGGAAGGAAGGAAGGAAGGAAGGAAGGAAGGGAGGAAGGAAGGAAGGAAGGAAGGAAGGAAGGAAGGAAGGAAGGAAGGAAGGGAGGGAAGGAAGAGAGGGAGGGAGGGAGGGAGGAAGGAAGAAAATGGAATAAAGGAAGGAAAGGAGAAGGAAGGAAAGGAGAAGGAAGGAAGGGAGGGAAGGAAGGAAGGGAGGAAGGGAGGGAGGGAAGGAAGGAAGGAAGGGAGGAAGGGAGGGAGGGAAGGAAGGAAGGGAGGAAGGGAGGGAGGGAAGGAAGGAAGAGAGGGAGGGAGGGAGGGAAGGAGGAAGGAAGAAAATGGAATAAAGGAAGGAAAGGAGAAGGAAGGAAAGGAGAAGGAAGGAAGGAAGGAAAAAAAGAAGAAGAATAAAGAGGGATGAATAAGGAAGGTAAGATGATAAATGATAAGATTATAAGTTAAAATAAATATTCTTTCTTTAAAAAGATTTTATGTGACATACACCAGGCATTCAGGCAATTGTGTGTCATCATCAGAGCAGATAGATGTTTTGTTGTATCTAAGGCTCCTGTGTGCTGGGCACCTCCTCTACTGTACCTATCACAGATGTATGGCCATATTATTAACAGGGTGACAACCTCCCAGACCTTTGTATGGGGCGAGGCAGGCACAATGCGTCACCACCAATGGTTTCTGATTTAGACACAATGACGTCAGTTGAAGATGAGTCAGCGGAGAGGTTATGCCACCTTCCAGCCTCTGACAGATGTTGATGACACAATACGTACGCGGAGAAAACATTTATTAAATACTTCAAACTCTACATACTAATAATTCCATTTGCAGGCAGCTCTTGTCACCATTAAAATACCAATTTCTCAGAAAATGCTGCAATACTTACTAAATGGATTTAATGAAAAAAACCTGTAAAAGTACTGCATATCTATAAAGCGGGTTTAAAACAGTAATTTTTCCAAAGCATTCATAATTTAAACAAGACAAATTGTAACACAGTCTATTTATAAAAGAACATTTTTGAAGACTCAGTATACACAAAGTACATGACTTTCATAGAACGTTTTATGTATAAGAGGTCTTGACAAAATACTCTGCATGTAAAAGGTTTGGGAGATTATCAGCAGATATTTAAGCAACTCTTTTCTGACTAATGTGTCAATGCAAAGTAGCGCAGTGAGATAATATCCAAGATAACAGTATCACAGGGCCAGTCCACCCAAAAAAAGATTTAAGTCAACCTGAAAAAGAAAATAGTTTGATTCCCGATGCTGGGGGGGGGGGGGGGGTTGTGGTTGCAATGCATGCTGGGAGAAGAACACTGTGATTACTGCTAGCGTCTATAACAGTAAAATCGGACAGAAAGGTTGTTATTATTATTATACAGGATTTATATGGCGCCAACAGTTTGCTCAGCGCTTTACAATATAACGGGAAACAATACAGCAACAATACAGTTCAATACAAGAGGGTCAGGAGGGCCTGATCCTGGAAGCTTACAATCTAGGAGGGAGGGGCTAGTGGTACAAAAGGTAGTAACTGTGGGGGATGGACTGGTAGAAAGAGTGGAAAATTCCATTAGTAGCTGAGGGCAGGATAGGCTTCCCTGAAGAGATAGGTTTTCAGAGATCGCCTAAAAGTGAGCAGAGTAGGTGACAGTCTGATAAATTGCGGTAGAGAGTTTCAGAAGATGGGGGAAGCTCTGGAGAAGTCCTGGAGACCAGCATGGGAAGAGGAGACAAGGGAGCTAGAGAGTAGGAGGTCTTGCGAGGAGCGGAGAGTACTATTTGGGTGATATTTAGAGACAAGATCGGTGATGTAATTTGGGGCAGAGTTATAAATGGCTTTATACGTTATTGTTAGTGTTTTGAATTTTATCGGGAAGCTAGTGGAGGGATTGGCAGATAGGGATGGATGACACTGAGTGGAGGCCAGTGGAGGGATTGGCAGAGAGGGGTGGAGGACACTGAGTGGAGGTCAGTGGAGGGATTGGAAGAGAGGGATGGAGGACACTGAGTGGAGGCCAGTGGAGGGATTGGCAGAGGGGGTGGCAGATACAGAACGGTTAGTAAGGTGGATGAGTCTGGCAGCAGCATTTATGATAGACTGTAGAGGGGATAGCCTGCGATGAGGTCGGCCAATGAGGAAGGAGTTACAATAGTCAAGGCGAGATATAACAAGGGAGTGAATAAGTTGCTTAGTGGTTTCCGAGGTTAAGAACGGGCGTATCTTGGAGATGCTGCGGAGGTGAAGTCTACAAGATTTGGACTTTGATTGTATTTGGGGCTGAAAGGACAGATGGGAGTCTAGGATTACATCTAGTACCCTGGCATGGTTGTACCCAAGTTTATCAAAATCTCTCTGCTCATCAACTCACCCCTTCAGTCTCCTCGCTCATCACCAAGCATCAGTATTCACTTACCAAATGACTTATCAGTATGGATGTCATACCACTTTCTAAAATTCAATCTTTCAAAAACTGGGCTCATAATATTTCTTCTCTCCATGACCTTTCCCCCAATTTTTCCATCGAGATCATTAGAACAACTATCAGTCCTTCACCTCATACCAGGGTGTTAGGTGTAATCCTGGACTGCAACCTCTTCTTCCAGCTCCACATCCAATCACTATCCCAATCCTGACACCTTCAGCTCCTTCACATGTCCACAATTAGCCAATGTCACCACCAAGATACTAATTTACGCCCTTGCTATCTGTTGACCATTTCAACTTCCTTGTTGATGTCCAACCTTTACACAGACAATCCCCCATTAGGTCTATTATGAATGCTGCTGCCAGACTCATCCACCTTACCAAGCATTGTAAGGTGGATTACTTACGTTGGGCAATCAGAAGCCAGTGGAAAGATTGGCAGAGATGGGTGGGGGACACTGAATGTCTACTACCCACCTCTACCAATCCCTCTATTGGCTTTCAAACACCCAGTGAACTAAAATTAAAAAAAAAAAAACAATGACAGCATACAAAAACCATCCACAACTCTGTTCCGAGCTACATCGCCAACCTCACCTCCACATATTTCCCAAGCTGTCCTCTTCACTCCTCCCAAGACCTTCTGCTCTCTAGCTCCCTCATCACCTACTCCCATGTTCTTCTTCAAGACTTCTCCAGAGCGTCCACCATTCTCTTGAACTCCCTACCCCAACCTGTATACTGTATCTATCTCCTGTCTGTCCTTCTGATAATCTATTCTATCTGTTTGTGACTCTATTGATGAGATCCCTGTGCTGAGTTTCTGGGTCTTTACGCCTGCTGTGCCCATTATGAGGGGTTCCCGCCATCTCTGCTCTGAGTTCCCAGGTCCTTACACCTGTTGTGCCCATTATGAGGGGTTCCCACCATCTCTGCTCTGAGTTCCCAGGTCCTTACACCTGTTGTGCCCATTATGAGAGGTTCCCACCATTTTTTCTGATTTCCCAGGTCTGCACATTTGCCATGCCCATTATGAGGGGCCCCCAACATCCCTTCTGAATTTTTAAATGTATTATATATTATGGAGAATGTAACAGGAGGAGCTGAAACACACAATGGTGGACAGGGAAATCCAAAACTCCCAAGTGGACAGAAACAGAATCAGGAACTTGAGCAGGAAGTTCTCCCTGTTGAAGTATCCATAAAAGCAGCCAGGAGCTGACTCAGTCTGCTAGTCTCCACCTATAACCAAAATATAATTTTTGGGTGGACTGGCCCTTTAAGATATTTAGACCATAGAGCATATTAGACATTTTTAGACATTTACAAAAGCCCTAAAAGTTTATTTGAGAAATACATTTTTTTTAGCAAATTCAGCAATTATAGGCAAAGCTCGGGTTCACTATAAATATCCCAATTTCTGTACAGATGCAATTTAGCACCCAGAGCTGTGGATGTTACTATAGATCTTATACATAATGCACACAAAAGATTTGCATTTTGATGGTAGGGAGCTGTGGTCCTTTAAAAGATCATTTAAAGTGGTTGTAAACCTCTGAAATGAAAAATGAACAAAGCATATGCCTTTGTTGTGTGTACTAGCCCAAATCCAAAGCATCTAGTGTGATTTCTGTCTCCACCTCATTCCTCTACTATCTGTATGAGTCACTTCTGACAGTCTATTCCGACACCAAAGAATCCCCGGAGACAGCCTTCACCCCTTCAGCACAAAGCATGTAATTGATAGCCTCAGATGTGAATGTTTCCCTAAGAGACTGTGCAGAGGGGTGTACGTCCATTCCCTCCACTCAGGTCTCAGATTACACTCAGTTACCTGCTCTATGCTATGCAGTGTGATCCCCACCCCCCACCTGCTGGAGCTGTGAAATAGCTTTTGATTTGTGTCTTTTAGCAGGCTGTAGAGGATAGAATGCTGCAGATAAACAGATACAACTCACCGTATTTAGAAGTTACGTTCACCTAAGGCTAGTCACTTCAGTGGTATATGTAATGGTTTTTCAAACACTTTAAAGGGGAAATGTACTTCATTGAAAATACCATAAAAGATCTGAAAGCCATTTGTGTAGTGTCCCTCTATAGCAGGGGTCTCCAAACATTCTAAACAAAGGGCCAGGAATTGTGCCTCATCATTGCTGTCATTGGGAGGTATTGTGCCCCTTCATTGGTGTCATTGAGAGGTATTGTGCCCCTTCATTGGTGTCATTGGGCCCCATTGTTGGTGTCATTGGGGGGAGGGGGGAACTATGCCCCATCATTTATCTCATTGGTTGCCCTTCATTGGTGTCATTAGGAGGAATTATGCCTTTCATTGGTGTCAGTGAATTAAATGGTGTCCTAAGGGCCAGATAAAGACATGCAAAGGTGTCATTGGTAGGTTTTGTGCCCCTTCATTGGTGTCATTTAGAGGTTTTGTGCCCCTACATTGGTGTCATTGGGCCCCATTGTTGGTGTCATGGGGGGGGGGGGACTAAGCCCCATCATTTATCACATTGGTTGTCCCTCATTAGGAGGAATTATGCCTTTCATTGGTGTCAGTGAATTAAATAGTGTCCCAAGGGCCAAATAAAGGCAAGCAAAGGGCCGCAGTTTGGAGACCACTGCTCTATAGCATTAACATAAACAAGGACTCACTGGTGGTCCGCGGATTCCTCTCGGCCCCTGATGTCCCGGTGGTCCAGGGTCTCCCTAGAGGAAGGTGACCAAAGACAAATTATTAATTTTAATGAATCCAAATACTAAAAACAGGCATGGCTAATTTTTGCTTTTATAAAGCAAAGAGCAGAATACAAAGTCAATTCACATATGGCAGCTAAAAGGAAGCCGCCCCCTACAGATTGGAATGGTGCTGCTGTACTGAATGAACCCTGTACAAGAACATACAGCATGTTATATTATCTGACAGATATCATGTTTAATTACTTACATCTTTTCCTGATGTTCCTTCTCGCCCTGGAGGTCCTGGTACACCGGGCTCCCCCTGGAAAGAAAGCAATGACATATTAGACCACCCAATGTCTCCCCTGCCCTCCAAAGTAGCTATTGAAGCACAGATCGCGCTTGGTTATCCATCTCCCTACTGCATCAACAATGGAATGACCACACTGAAACTGATAATGCTCAGAGCTGAGTACTTGCGGCTTTATTCACTGAAGAGGAGATCAAGGAATGGAAGTTTCTTGGTCTCCTCCCACTCACCATCCGGAAAGCCGTTGATGTCATCTTGGGCAAGCAAATTGATCCCTTAACCATGGAAGGGGGAAGGCAATGTGGAGAAGGACCACACTGCCCCCCCCCCCTTTCTGTAAAAGTGATCGGGCAGCTATACAGCCACCCAGATCACTTTTACTTTATAGCCAGAATCCAGTTGAGGAAAACAAGCCCAAACTCATCAATGCTACTGCAGCCATGAGCTTGTTTAACCCTTTCACTCTCCGGATGTACTACTAAATAGCTAAGGGCTTATGCACAAGCTAAAGAATTGCACTGTAGATGTGCCTTGCGGTGCATTGCCATTTGGAGTTAGTTGCATCTCAAGGTAGATCTACAGGGCACTACTACATTCATATACAGTGCATTCTGTTGCACTAAAATTGGTCAAGCAGGGCATTTTTTTTTTTTTGTTAAGTTTTATTGTATCAGTTTCAAATTCAAATATTAATTATGTTCACAAAGAAATGTAGCGGAATAAATTTTGACCTAAATTTACAAAGAAATGTATATTTGCTAAATTTTCTAACAGAAACGAAGAAAAGTGCGTTTGTTTTTTGTTTTATTTAGCAAAAAATAAAAAAACTCAGCGGTGATTAACCACCTTCCGCCCGCCCTATAGTACAATGACGGGCGCAAGGTGGTTCTCTCGTTCTGATAGGACGTCATATGACGTCCTACCATTCTCACTGCGCATACGAGGCTCAGGGAGCGTGCAGCGCGGCGATCGCCGAGGGACACAGCGGATCACGGAAAGAGCCGAAGATGTCTGGTATTGAAGTGGTTAAAGCCAATCAACACAGGCCTTAATGCTCTTTCAACCCTCACACACCAGTCCTCACACACACTTGTCATGCTAAGCAAGAAAGGGGGCGTATCAGATCAGGTCTGTTACTGAGTGCTGATTACTGGGTACACTCTAACTGTGATGTCTAATGGACTGCAGTCATATTTATACATTCTGCATAGCTGCAACACCAGCAGTATTGAATAGAAAAATAAAAGCATTAAATACAGACAATACAATTTTTTTTTCCAGCTGAACTTTAATAGTATGTACAGGTTTAGGACTTATAAAACATAAATAAAACTCTATATATAATATAACATCATTGAAACGACTTACCCTGGACCCAGGAAGACCAGCATCACCTCTGTGGCCCTTGAAACCCTGGAAAATAATATAATTCTCTATTAATGCCTCATCACCATACCGGTACATAGAGAGCAGAATAAAATGCTCAGCTAAAGAAACATGCAGAACCGTGATAAATGAATGTCTGCAGGTTGGCTCTTGATTTACTAGAGGAGACATTACCGTTCACTCCGCAAGATAGATATCCGCACTCTGATGATCTAGTAAAGGGCATGGCTGTATTTAGACATCATGTTACTCTAAGCAAGCCATTCTTAACCAAGGGTCTGTGAAACCCTAGGGTTCCTTCAGACGTTGCTGGAGCTGTGGATGAATGACCCCCAATTTGATAGTGGCTGCATAGTTCCAGGGCATCTATATATGGATAAAAGTGCAGAAACTTCATGAAGACCCTTCGTACTTACCATCAACGTGATAAGCATTTTTCCAATTGACCCCTGATTAATTGGTTTTGGTAGGGTTCCGCACAACCTGAAAACTATTTTACAGGTTCCTCTTGGGTAAATAGGTTCAGAAAGGCTGCTCTATGAATGATGAGAGCCTTACGTACAAACTCTATTTTTTTCTTCTGCATACGATGGGTATGGCTACTTCAGATCTATCCAACTTTTGTGTACCTTGTGTGGAAATGTCCGGTAGTCTCTGACTTTTGGGCCCAAGTGTTCACCCTAATAGAACTTCCCATTCTGTGTACCCTCAAATTTTGTTAGCCACACTGCACAAGAATCTTCCTGTAAGAAACTTCATTCATGGCCTGACTTTTGGGCCCAAGTGTCCACCCTAACAGAACTTCCCATTCTGTGTACCCTCAAATTTTGTTGGCCACACTGTACCAGAATCTTCCTGTAAGAAACTTCATTCATGGCCTGACTTTTGGGCCCAAGTGTCCACCCTAATAGAACTTCCCATTCTGTGTACTCTGAAATTTTGTTAGCCACACTGCACCAGAATCTTCCTGTAAGAAACTTCATTCATGGCCTGTAAACCAATTGCTCTATCTTTTTCTTCAGCATACGATGGGTATGGCTGCTTCAGATCTATCCAACTTTTGTGTACCTTGTATGGAAATGTCCGGTAGTCTCTGACTTTTGGGCCAAAGTGTCCAGCCTACTAGAACTTCCCATTCTGTGTACCCTCAAATTTTGTTGGCCACACTACACCAGGATCTTCCTGTAAGAAACTTCACTCATGGCCTGACTTTTGGGCCCAAATGTACACCCTAATAGAACTTCCCATTCTGTGTACCCTCAAATTTTGTTGGCCACACTACATCAGGATCTTCCTGTAAGAAACTTCATTCATGGCCTGACTTTGGGCCCAAGTGTCCACCCTAATAGAACTTCCCATTCTGTGTACCCTGAAATTTTGTTAGCCACACTGCACCAGAATCTTCCTGTAAGAAACTTCATTCATGGCCTGTAAACCAATTGCTCTATCTTTTTCTTCTGCATACGATGGGTATGTCTGCTTCAGATCTATCCAACTTTTGTGTACCTTGTATGGAAATGTCCGGTAGTCTTTGACTTTTGGGCCAAAGTGTCCAGCCTAATAGAACTTCCCATTCTGTGTACCCTCAAATTTTGTTGGCCACACTACACCAGGATCTTCCTGTAAGAAACTTCATTCATGGCCTGACTTTTGGGCCCAAGTGTCCACCCTAATAGAACTTCCCATTCTGTGTCCCCTGAAATTTTGTTGGCCACACTGCACCAGGATCTTGCTGTAAGAAACTTCATTCATGGCCTGTAAACCAATTGCTCTATCTTTTTCTTCTGCATACAATGGGTATGGCTACTTCAGATCTATCCAACTTTTGTGTACCTTGTATGACAATGTCCGGTAGTCTCTGACTTTTGGGCCCAAGTGTCCAGCCTAATAGAACTTCCCATTCTGTGTACCCTGACATTTTGTTGGCCACACTACACCAGGATCTTCCTGTAAGAAACTTCATTCATGGCCTGACTTTTGGGCCCAGGTGTCCACCCTAACAGAACTTCCCATTCTGTGTACCCTGAAATTTTGTTGGCCACACTGCACCAGAATCTTCCTGTAAGAAACTTTATTCATGGCCTGTAAACCAATTGCTCTATCTTTTTCTTCTGCATACGATGGGCATGGCTACTTCAAATCTATCCAACTTTTGTGTACCTTGTATGGCAATGTCCGGTAGTCTCTGACTTTTGGGCCCAAGTGTCCAGCCTAATAGAACTCCCCATTCTGTGTACCCTCAAATTTTGTTGGCCACACTGCACCAGGATCTTCCTGTAAGAAACTTCATTCATGGCCTGACTTTTGGGCCCAAGTGTCCACCCTAACAGAACTTCCCATTCTGTGTACCCTGAAATTTTGTGGGCCACCCTGCACCAGAATCTTCCTGTAAGAAACTTCATTCATGGCCTGTAAACCAATTGCTATCAAATGGATGAATCCGTCCTCTCCTACTTTAGGTTAACGTATATCCTTACTTAATCAAATTATGCAGTATGAAATTTATCTAGGATAAGAGGAATTGTCCATGTATGTTTTGGAAAATATGGGACCTCTAGCCCAGCCGAAGCCATGGCTGCCAACACACAGCCACCCTGCTGCAGCTGACAGCTTCCCTCTCCGTGGCCACAAGTGAACAGAGCCGCTGTGTGGCGAGACAGGAAGAGTTAGAGAGACTGTGACCATCGGGAGGAAGCCCCAATTTTTACCTAGAGGAAGGTAGAATTTGGGTGTGGGGGTTGGCCTATTCACTCCAGGAACTGCAGTAACTTGTAGGGAATGTAGACCTGGAGACTTTACACTAAAAAAGATTGTGTGAGACTACCCAAGACCCAGGAGGACAGGGTGGAGGGGGAAGTGCAGGAGAAGGAAGAAAAGGACTGGAAATCTCAGGCTCAGAGCCAGTCTAAAATTGAGAGCTGGAGAAAGAGGGCTGTTCTGCATGAAGCTGCTGAATGCCAGAGCTCCCTATGTTACTGAATTGGGACTGTTGTACCTGCTAATTATAATGGAGTCCAAGGAGCTGCCAAGTGTATTCAGTGTACAGTACCCTGGAGAGGAAGAACCCAATGAGCTGTGGTTGATGACATCTGCTTTTTGAATGTCTGTAGCTTTGCCTGGGATCTCTGTAACCATGATCAGAGTTGCTGTTGTCCCCTTTAGAGAATGCAGGAGGTCCCCTATTTTGGAATCCCAGGAGAGGGAAGACACCCCACAAAGAACTTCTGAGTGGTGAAAGGCAGTCTGACCACCATCTTATTTAAATAGACAGTATCCCCTCTTTTAGGTTACCCCCACCAGGCATTTGTTTTGAGGATTACTCCCCTTTCTGATGGAATTAGTAGAACTCTGTTTAACAGCACTCCAATGCAGTCTTGAGCCCCAACATTGTGTTTTACTACTTTCTAATAAAAATATTTTGTGAAAAAAAAAAAACATTGTGTTTTACTAGGGAAACATGCTGCTTTGTATTGCTCTGCTATGAAAAGCAATACAAAGCAGCATGTTGGTGCTGACAGGGGAGAGATCTGTGTTGTTTACATACAGACCTCTCCCTTGTCAGTGTTCTTTGTAGACTGCCGGGTGCCAGCGGGGAATCTCTGTCCGGACCCAGTGATCAACAGCTGTAGCCACCAACGGCGACACGGGCAGGGTGGCGCGCACATGCCCCCTACCCTGAACTGCAAAATCATGTGTATATACGTGATTTTGCGCTGTCCTGCCACCCTGTAGCAGTAGTTCTACAATCAGGGAACCGGTTAAGGAGAGATCCGGGGTCAAAAAGACCCCAAATCTCTCCTTTACTTTTAACTGCAAAACATTTTTTTTTTAAATTTTGCTTTATAAAAGAAAAAAATGGTTTACATCCGCTGCTGACCAGATGTGCCGCCATGACGTTGCTCCGGTCCTCCATTATGATAAAAGCAACCAGAGACCACAGAGTCTCTCATCGCCTCCATCTGCAGCTGGTTGCACCGTTGGATCGTTTCTTGGGCACCCTGGTTTTAACGGCAAGCCCGTGAAACACTGACCAGTGGCGGGAAGGGGGGTGATACAGGACATCCCCTCCTCCCGCTATGGATAGCGATCCAGTGGCTGAAAAGCCACTAGGTCCGATTTCAACAGGAAAAAAAAAAATACTGGTCTTATGGCTTATTACTTCAGCCATAACCCCACTTGCAAACCACAACATTTATCATTTTAAGTAAATAAGGCATTTTGATTATCATGGTAATTAGCTGGGGGGGGGGGGGGGCAGAGGATTAAATAGTTGGGGGGTTGGCATTGCCTGGAGAAAAATAAAAACGATTGCATGGCATTATAGAAGTAGTTTGCACCATGCATTTTCAGCAAATGCGCGGCGTATTTTTTGGAGGCAAATGTGTTTCCTACAAGTCGCAGGGAAAGGAACATTACAGAACGTTTGCACTCAGCACTTCCTAAATACTTATTTGCTTTCTGAAGTACGAAACCCTCAGATCTGTTCCCTGACAGCACAACAGAAATATCAGAGCTGCAACTCTCCGTACAAAGCCCTCCTGTTTTATCACTTTCTGTGTTTATGGCTCATCCTCTAATCCCCTATCTAGTGCTGGTTTGATACACAGAGAGCTGGTTTTATATTTGTGCTCTTCTGTGTATTTTTTAAGCTTCTAAGGGATAAATTACAAGCCGAGAAAGAAAATAGAAAGCCATTCTTTTTTAAATGTGGATTTTATGCAAAAATAGAAGTATTGTCTTGCCATTAGGGAAGTGATTATGGTACTTCTTTCATTTATTTATTATATCCTTGCTACTGTACAGCGCTGAGCATACCCTTCGGCGCTATATAAATACTGTATAATAATAATATAATAATAATAGCGCCATCAATTTACGCAGCGCTTTACATACATATGGTACATTCACATCAGTCCCTAAACCTCAAGGGGTGTACAATCTAAGGTCCCTAACTCACATTCATACATACACATACTAGGGACAATTTAGACAGGATCCAATTCACCTACCAACATGTCTTTGGAGTGTGGGAGGAAACCGGAGTACCCAGAGGAAACCCACATGCAGGCACAGGAGAACATGCAAACTCCAGGCAGGTGGTGCTGTGGATGGGATTTGAACCAATGACCCTAGTGCTGCAAGGGAGAAGGGTTAACCATTTAGCCACTTCTTAAAGCCCAACTCCAGCCAACATGCAGGCACAGGGAGAAAATGCAAACTCCAGGCAGGTGGTGCTGTGGATGGGATCTGAACCAATGACCCTAGTGATGCCAGGGAGAAAGGTTAACCATTTAACCACTTCTTAAAGTCCAACTCCAGCCAACATGTAGGAACAGGGAGAACATGCAAACTCCAGGGAGGTGGTGCTGTGGTTGGGATTTGAACCAATGACCCTAGTGCTGCCAGGGAGAAGGGCTAACCATTTAGCCACTTCCTAAAGCCCAACTCCAGCCAACATGCAAGCACAGGGACAGGGGCGGACTGACAACTCATGGGGCCCCCGGGCAACAGGGGATCATGGGGCCCCTGTGTCCTTGCCCACACTCAAACTACACCCAAAAAAGCCTATGAAAGGTACCAGGGGCATCTCATGGGGCCCCCTACTAACCCTGGGCCCTCGGGGAGTGCCCAAGTGCTCAAATGGTCAGTCCACCCCTGCACAGGGAGAACATGCAAACTTCTTAAAGCCACTTCTTAAAGCCCAACTCCAGCCAAGACTCAGGCACAGGGAGAACATGCAAACTTCAGGCAGGTGGTGCTGTGGTTGGGATTTGAACCAATGACCCTAGTGCTGCCAGGGAGAAGGGCTAACCATTTAGCCACTTCTTAAAGCCCAACTCCAGCCAACATGCAGGCACAGGGACAGGGGCGGACTGACAACTCATGGGGCCCCCGGGCAATAGGGGATCATGGGGCCCCTGTCTCCTTGCCCACACTCAAACTACACCCAAAAAAGCCTATGAAAGGTACCAGGGGCATCTCATGGGGCCCCCTACTGACCCCGGGCCCTCGGGGAGTGCCCAAGTGCTCAAATGGTCAGTCCACCCCTGCACAGGGAGAACATGCAAACTTCTTAAAGTCACTTCTTAAAGCCCAACTCCAGCCAATACGCAGGAACAGGGAGAACATGCAAACTTCAGGCAGGTGGCGCTGTGGTTGGGATTTGAACCAATGACCCTAGTGCTGCCAGGGAGAAGGGCTAACCATTTAGCCACTTCTTAAAACCCAACTCCAGCCAACACGCAGGCACAGGGAGAACATGCAAACTCCAGGCAGATGGGCAGCACAGTGGCTAAATGATTAGCACTTCTGCCTAGCAGTACTAGGGTCATTGGTTTGAATCCCAAACATGGCACCACCTGCCTGGAGTTTGCATGTTCTCCCTGTGCCTGCGTGGGTTTCCTCCCACACTCCAAAGACATGCTGGGAAGTGAATTGGCTCCTGTCTAAATTGGCCCTAGTATGTGAATGAATGTGAGTTAGGAACCTTAGATTGTACGCCCCTTGAGGGTTAGGGACTGATGTGAATGTTCAATATAAATGTAAAATGCTACACAGGGGCGGACTGACCATTTGGAAACTCAGGCACTGCCCGAGGGCCCAGGGTCAGTAGGGGGCCCCATGAGATGCCCCTGGTACCTTTTTCATAGGCTTTTTTGAGTTTGAGCAAGGACACAGGGGCCCCATGGTCCCCTATTGCCCGGGGGCCCCATGAGTTGTCAGTCCGCCCCTGGTGCTACATAAATTTATGGCGCTATATAAATACTTGAAATAAATAAGATGGTGCAGTGGTCGTGATTTGAACCAGTGACCCTAGTACTGCCAGACAGAAGGGCTAACCATTCACCCACTTCTTAAAGCCCAACTCCAGCCAACCCATAGGGGTCTATGCAGGGGCGGAATGACAACTCATGGTGCCCCAGGGCAATAGGGGATCATGGGGCCCCTGTGTCCTGGCCCAAACTCAAAAAAGCCTATGAAAAAGGTACCAGGGGCATCTCATGGGGCCCCCTACTGACCCCAGGCCCTCGGGCAGTTCCAGAGTTTCCAAATGGCCAGTCCGCCCCTGGGTCTATGTATAAAGTGTTTGTTTCAATCAAAAAGTGCCGTATTTCCTCTAATAATGGCCATAATATTTTTTTTTCTGCTTGAGGTATTTATGGGGAAAACAAGGATTATGGTCACTAGGTGGCACTGATGATATAAAAACTACATATATTAGAGGAAATACAGTGATTTTCGTTCTAAACATGTGGATGTTTTTTCCATCTGCACAACAAACGTTTTTCACATAAACCCTTTTTTGTGTTTTATTTTGGATAGAACAGGGAAGGGGTAGATGTATAGCAATAAAAACAAAACAAAAAGAAGAAAAAAAGACAAAAACAAAAAAAGACAAAAAAAAACCAACAAAGAAAAGCAGGCATACTCGATGGACCACTCAGTCTTTTTTTCTGCCATCACCTTTCTATGTTTCTATACATCAAGAGCAATCAGTACAAACTAGCTGTGGAACTTCAATATAAGAAATTGTTAAACAAAAACCTGATCCTTTCACATAACCAGAAAAAAAAACAATAAACAATTAGACAATGTATAAACAATAAGTTTACATCTAGGCATGTGCAAAAGTGTTTGTTTAAAACAAAAATTGCCGTATTTCCTCTAATATATGTCGTTCCTATATCACCGGAACCACCTAGTGGCCATCATTTCTTTTTTCCTGTTTGAGGTATTTATGGGGAAAAAAAGGATTATGGTCACTAGGTGGCACTGATGATATAAGAGCGACATATATTAGAGGAAATACGGTGGTTTTCATTCTACACATGTGGATGTTTTTTCCATCTGCACAACAAATGTTTTACACATAGACCCCTTTTGTGCTTTACTTTGGATAGAACAGGGAAGGGGTAGATGTATAGCGAAAAAAAACAAAAAGAAGAAAAAAAAACGAAAAAACACACAAAAACAACAACAAAAACCCCCACAAAGAAAAAAAGAACGGGCATACTCGATGGACCACGCGGTCTTTTTTTCTGCCATCACTTTTCTATACATCAAGAGCAATCTGGGCAAACTAGCTATGGAACTTCAATATGAGAAATTGTAAAACAAAAATCATATCCTTTCACATAACCAGAAATAAAACCAAAAAAAACAATCAGACAATGTATAAACAATACGTTTACATCTAGACGTGTGCAAAAGCATACAGTTTCCCGCCATGAACAGAAATGCGATGCCATTCAGCAGACGCATAGCGGTGCCATTAAGCATTACTGGCACCCCTACACATCTGCAAATGCATGCATTTTCACAGCACCATGCAGTTCGGTGTGGAATGTTTGTGGAAAAGAGTCAGGGACTTCTTTTTCCACGTTTCTCACGTGTATAGCAAACCATTGAAACCACTGAGCTGCCCTACACACGATGCGCAGGAACACCCCTGCACTTGTAGATGTGAACCAAGCCTTATACAAAGGTGCAGTGAATAAATACAAAGTGAATAAAAAGTCTTTCGAACCTCCAAACGCGTTTCGTCCTAAGGACCTTCTCAAGGAGTAGACCAAGAATTAGAGCCCCTGTCATTTTTTTTTATTGCGGTCTGTGTTCATATAGGGGATATTTTACTTCACTTCCTATCTGGAACGGACGATTGGGAAATCTCTGATGGGCATGGTTTCTCACGTGTATAGCAAACCATTGAAACCACTGAGCTGCCCTACACACGATGCGCAGGAACGCCCCTGCACTTGGTTGCACTTGTAGATGTGAACCAAGCCTTATACAAAGGTGCAGTGAATAAATACAAAGTGAATAAAAAGTCTTTCGAACCTCCAACGCGTTTCGTCCTAAGGACCTTCTCAAGGGATAGACCAAGAATTAGAGCCCCTGACATTTTTTTTATTGCGGTCTGTGTTCATATAGGGGAGATTTTACTTCACTTCCTATCTGGAACGGACGTTTGGGAAATCTCTGATGGGCACGGTGAAAAAAAAAAAAGTTCATATTTTTAGTAGAAGTGGGAATTGTTAATACATCTGAAAATGTATTTATTGCTATTGGTGCTCCTCTGTTCTGGTGACAACCATACCTCTATTTCTTGTATGGGTGTGACAAGAACAGGAAGTGAGGGAAAACCTTTTCAAATGGAGATGGAAATAAAAATCTAAAAGAGGTGTAGGAAGATGTGGGGAAACAGTTGGAGCTCTCAGTCAGCTCTTAAGCAGTGTAGAGGGACTTTGCGTGAGTAGGAACTAGGTATAGAAGGAGGAAAGTGCCTAATGGAGAATGTATATGGTCCAGATTTAATCCCATTCAGGGTCTTTTGCTAGCCAACACGTTTCAGGGTTTCACAGGGTCCTCCTTCATTAGAACTTGGTACTGTTGAACAAAGCATGTATAGGAATGACAAAGTTTGAGGGATCCTGAGGGGTAATTAGCATGACCACTCCAGATGAACAAGGCATTTGGAGTAATCATACTTATCACCCATCAGGATCCATCCAGTTTTATCACTCTAGTCCAGAGTTTCTCAAATTTTTTTCAGTCAAGGCACCCTTTAAAATTATGGACAGTCTGGAGGCACCCTTTAAAATTATGGATAGTCCTGAGGCACCCTTAAAAATTATGGACAGTCTGGAAGCACCCTATTCTAAAATGCGAAAAACTATTCTAATAGTTTTATATAATGCAGCGACTTCCACACATGGAGGACACCCAACATTAGAGGAGATTTATTCTTCCAAAGCAAATACACTTTTGCACGCTAAGTTTAGTATTCTAGTGTTTCTCCTCTCCCTCAGTTTTTCTCCATCACTGAGCTAATGTGACCCCAGCACTGATGGAGAGGGGCGGGGGATGGTCAAACTAGGATGCTGTGCAGGCAGCTGACATCCTGTCAGGAATGGACTGGCCAGCAATAGTGGGACTCAGCTGCCTTATGAGCTGCAGTACCAGGGCTGGCCAGCGGGTGCTCCCAGCAATCAGAGACTCAACCTTGCAGCCAGTCAAACACCTGGAACTAATTATACTGGTGTATTTAAGGGACATTCAGACCTGCAGACTCTGCCTTGGTGTTGTGTTTCTTCTGGGCCCTGTATCCTGTTCCTGCTCCCTGCTCCCTGTTCCTGTCTGATTCTCTGCTGACCCTGCTCTGATCCCTGGCTTGTCTGACCATTCTCCTCTCCCTGACCCTCTGTACCACGCTGCCCGCTACCTGCTGAACCTGGCTTGTGACCCCGACCATTCTCCGCTTGCTCCCCCTGTACCTACCTGCCCGACTGATATTGACCCGGCCTGCCTGACGACGCTTGCATTGTATGTACTGTTATCTGTGGGTGGTTGGTTTGTTTGCACTGTGTTATGTTTTAGTATTGCACTGCGTTTATGTTTGTATTGTTAGTGTTAATAAATTACATTGTTTATAACATATCTGAAGTCTGCGTTTCCCTGCGTCAGTCACACACCTCTGGTCACACCCGGGAGCCCTGACATTACACCAAGGCCAATCCTGACCAGAAGTGGCTGCACAGGGAAGCCATCTTGGTTTGTTGATGGGAAGGATGGATCTGGATGAGGTTGTGTATTTATATCTGCTAGTGCTTGATGACAGGGAGTATGCTTATCAAACTCTGAAGGAGTATCCCCGGGATGAACTGCTAGAATGTATACGGCTCGCTCATGTTCTAGTAGATCAGGGCACAGAGTTCTCTGAGGTGCAGCCTTTGATTGAGGTTTGTGCTGAGTTGGTTTCATCTGGTTCCCCCGAATGCAGGGATGAATTTTTGCCACCATTTAGTGCAGACCAGGTAGAGTCCCTGGTGTGGTTATTAGAGGATGATGTGGGTTACTTTCTGGAGCGTTATTCCACATGTTCACCACAGACACTAAGAGATTGTATAAACGCAGTGCAGTCTTTGGTCAGACAGGCTTTGTGTAAGCTCAGCTTTGTTCAACCCATACTGCAGACATGGACAGACTTGTTGCACCCAGCCTCAGTCAGCTTACAAAAACCCAGTCCTGCTTCTAATCTATTTCCTCAAAACTCTATTCCTGTATTCCCAACAGCTCCTCCAGTTACAGCCCAGTATACTTGGCTATCTACCGCATGTCAGTCCCCTGTTCCCACTCGCTGCACCTATCCTGCCTTTAACCATGTAAAAATGCCCTCTGTAGCAACTGCTCCCTCCTCTGTTCCATCCTCCAGCTCTTCTCTGTCTCCAGCTGCTCCATTCGTTTGCAGACCTGCGTTTTCTTGCAGTGCTCCAGTAGTTAACCGCTTGCCGCCCTGCCACTGTGTATATACGTGTGCAGGGCGGCAGTGGAGCGCAAAACCACGTTTAAAAACGGGTTCCGCGCTCCCGACACTTTCGCCGGCAGGGGGCGCGCGCGCGCGCTCCCGCCGACCCGCGGGTGATCCGATTCGATCCAGGAGGGATCAATCATTAGATTTCAGCCAGTGATTTCTGGCTGAAATCGGATGATCGGTCCCTGTCCTATCCTGTCCTGTGTTGATATTTACACAGGGCAGGATATGATGTCATTCTTCTCTGCCTGGACACATTCCGTTCCAGACAGAGAAGAAGAGACATTTAAACGTGAGTAAAACAGCACACTGACAGTTAGAACACAGTCTAGGACACATTTAACCCCCTGATTGCCCCCCCCCAGTTAACCCTTCACTGCCCTGTCACCAGTGTCACTGATCAGTGAAGCGATTTTTATTGATCACTGTATCAGTGTCGCTGGCGACTTCCAATAGTGCTAGCGCCCCTCCCAGATAGCGCCAGTTTGCCCCCCAGTACACCAATAAAGCCATTTAACCCCTTAATTCCCCCCCCCCACCCCCCCAGTTAACCCCTTAACTGCCCTGTCACCAGTGTCACTGATCAGTGAAGCGATTTTTACTGATCACTGCATCAGTGTCGCTGGCGACTTCCGATAGTGTTAGCGCCCCTCCCATATAGCGCCAGATTGCCCACTAATACACCAGTAGTCCCGTCTAACCCCTTGATCGCCCCCCCCCCCCTGAGTTGACCCCTTCACTGCCCTCTCACCAGTGTCACTGATCAGTGAACCAATTTTTACTGATCACTGTATCAGTGTCGCTGGCGACTTCCGTTAGTGTTAGCGCCCCTCCCAGATAGCGCCAGATTGCCCGTTAATACACCAGTAGTCCCGTCTAACCCCTTGATCGCCCCCCCCCCTCCCTGAGTTGACCCCTTCACTGCCCTGTCACCAGTGTCACTGATCAGTGAACCAATTTTTACTGATCACTGTATCAGTGTCGCAGGCGACTTCCGTTAGTGTTAGCGCCCCTCCCAGATAGCGCCAGATTGCCCGCTAATACACCAGTAGTCCCGTCTAACCCCTTGATCGCGCCCCCCCCCCCCCCTGAGTTGACCCCTTCACTGCCCTGTCACCAGTGTCACTGATCAGTGAACCAATTTTTACTGATCACTGTATCAGTGTCGCTGGCGACTTCCAATAGTGTTAGCGCCCCTCCCAGATAGCGCCAGTTTACCCGCCAGTACATCAGTAATCCCATTTAACCCCTTGATCGCCCCCCCCCCAGTTAACCCCTTCACTGCCCTGTCACCAGTGTCATTGATTACAGTGAACAGATTTTTACTGATCACTGTATTGGTACTGGTGACTTGGTACTGGTGACTTCCGATAGTTTTAGCGCCCCTCCCAGATAGCACCAGTTTGCCCGCTAGTACACAAATAATCACATTTGACCCCTTGATTGCCAGGAACACGCTTACTTGCACGCTAAACCTTCATTGCTAGTATAGTGTCTGATTGGATCAATATCTTTGATCAGATCAGCGCTATACCAGCATTCACATTACTTTAGTATCCCCAAAAACGCAGTGTTAGCGGGATCAGCCCCAACACCTGCCAGCACCTGCGTTTAGCCCCTACGCCCCCCCTTCTCCCCCGGCAAGTGCAGTGTCAGTAGATAACTGTCACTTGATACATATTACACACAAAACCGCAGTGTTCACAGAATCAGGCCTGTTATCTGTTAGCACTTGTCGGTAAATTTTTTGTAGCGGTTCAAGCAGTCCCTGACAGCCAGGCGCTCTTTTTCCCGTGAGTCGCACTAGGTACCTGTAAATTTAGTGGCCAAAATGTCTAAGCAAAGGTACACTAGTGAAGAGGCCTATAGGATTCTGAGCATGTCAAGTGAGAGCGAAGGGGAAAACTCACTGGCAGAACCAGGCTCAGAATACGAACCTATAGACAGCAGCGGCACCCTGACAGCTAGCTCAGACGACGAGGAAGTGGTCCCTGCTAAGGTCAGGCGTACCCGATCCCATTCACAGGTTGCTGAGGTGGTACAAATGCATGATGACTCTCATATGCAGCAGAGTGCCAGTACTAGTGCCGCAGTATCTTTTGGTGAACTGGCGAGCACCAGCGGCCTAGTACGTCCTGGTCGTAGGCATACCAGCACTGCAGTATCACTTGGTGACGTGGCGAGTCCCATAAGTGCAGTACAAGCTGGTGCGGTGGCGAGCACAAGTAGTGTCCCGCGGCCACCAAGAATTCGCAGACAGGCCCGTAGAGCCCCTAGTGTCCTTCCGGATGTGCTTGCAAATCCCGATTGGCAGCCCACAAATTCTGCAGCACCCGTACTTCCCCCATTCACTGCCCAACCCGGAATTCAGGTGGAAACAGCAAATTTAAATACTCCCCTTAATTTTTTTGAGCTGTTTTTCACAGAAGATCTTTATGCATTGATTGTGGATCAAAGCAATTTATATGCACGCCAATTTATCGCCGCCAACCCAAATTCAAACCTTGCCAGACCATTCGCATGGAAACCCATTACGGTTTCCGAATTTAAAGTTTTTTTGGGCCTAACCCTCAACATGGGCATTAATGATAAAAATCAATTGCGGTTGTATTGGTCCACCGACCCTCTTGTTCACATGCCCGTGTTCTCTGCTGCCATGGCCAGGCATAGATATGAGAGTATAATGCGTTTTATGCACTTCTACGACAACTCACTCAGTCGTCCTCAGGGTGACCCTGAATTTGACCGGCTCCACAAAATTCGGCCCCTCGTAAATCACTTTAACCAAAAATTTGCAGATGTGTATACTCCCCAGAAAAACATCTGCATCGATGAGTCCCTCATTCAATATTCTGGCCGCCTTGTAATCAAACAATATCTCCCCAGCAAGCGTGCCAGATATGGGATCAAGATGTATAAGACCTGTGAGAGGACAACAGGCTATACATGTAAGTTTCGGATTTACGAGGGAAAAGATAGTTACTTGGAGCCCCCCGGATGCCCAGACTACATGGGGAGCAGTGGCAAGATAGTTTTGGACTTGGCGTCATCCTATTTCCATATGGGGTACCACTTATACGTGGACAATTTTTATTCAAGCGTGCCACTATTTAGACATTTGTTCAATTTGGGAATTTGCACATGTGGCACTGTGCGATCTAATCGCCGAGGCTTCCCCCAACGGCTTGTAAATACCCGTCTTAAAAAGGGGGAAAAAGCCTGCTTGAGAAATGAAGAATTGCTCGCAGTGAAGTGGAAGGACAAACGGGATGTTTACCTCCTGTCTTCCATTCACGCAGATACGACCGTCCAAATTACCACGGCAGCTGGTGTTGTTGAGAAGCCCCTCTGTGTCCACGATTATAACCTTAACATGGGAGGGGTGGACTTCAATGACCAGATGATGCAGCCGTATTTAGTTTCCCGAAAATCCAAACGCTGGTACATAAAAGTGTCAGTTTATTTATTTCAATTGGCTCTATATAATGCTTTTGTTCTCTATAAAGCAACTAGACATAGTGGATCATACCTAAATTTCCAGTTAGAGAACATCAGGGCCCTTTTGTATCCAGAAGGTGCTGCGCCCCAAATCCCTCTCCCAGATGCAGTTAGCCGTCTGCATGAGAGACATTTTCTCGATACCATTCCTGGTACCCCAACCCAAAGAAGACCCCAAAAAAGATGTCGTGTCTGCAGCAAACGTGGAATTAGGCGTGACAGCCGCTATTGTTGTCCCTCCTGTCCTGGCCAACCTGGCCTCTGCATCAAGCCCTGCTTCCGCCTCTACCATACACTAGTGAACTATTAGTATAGGGTACAGCACGGCACAGATCAGGGCACATTTACACAGGGTCTCAAAAGATGTTAGGTAGTCAGGAAACTGGCTATCGCACTTGGAGAGACCCTACCAGCTGTTTAAATGTTTGAAGTTTGGAAAAAAAAAGTTAAAAAAATAAAAAAAATAAATAAAAGTACAAATACCCCCAAAAAAATAAAAAAATATAAAAACCAAAAATAGTTATAGTTTTTTTTGTTGTTGTCATTTTTGTGATTGTTCGACTTTCACTGGTTTATTGTTGTTTTATTGTTAACCATTTCTGTTTGCAGGAATGCTTTCAGCTGCAGCGTTGACCTGTTTATTCTGACAGCAACAAGAACTTGCTCTCAGAATAGACATAAGTCAGCGTGGGCAGCGCTGTTGGATGAGATTTTTCATCCGCAGTTATAAAAAACAGAATATATGCCAAAGCATGGGGGCCTGGGGTGGCCAGTGGGTGGATGGCCCCTATGCTTCGGCATATATATTTTATATTTGTTGGCACATTTCATATGTGCCCACCATTAGAAGTGGGTGGATTGAGGGAGGTTTCTAATGGTGGGCATACCACCACACACTTTTCCTTATAAAGTTGTTTTATTGAGTTTATGTTTTATTGTTAACCATTGTTGATTTCTTTGCAGGAACGTCAAACTGCAGCACTGACCTGTTTATTCTGACAGCAACAGGGTCTTGCTTTCAGAATAGACATAAGTAGGTGTGTGCAGTGCTGTCGGATGAGATTTTTCATCCGCAGTTAAAAAAAAGAGAATGTATGCCAAAGCATGGGGGCCTGGGGTGGCCAGTGGGTGGATGGCCCCCATGCTTCGGCATATATATTTTATATTTGTTGGCACATTTCATATGTGCCCACCATTAGAAGTGGGTGGATTGAGGGAGGTTTCTAATGGTGGGCATACCACACACTTTTTCTGGCAGAGATTTCTTCTCTTTTTTTTCATTCAGCCCACAGGCTGCATAAAGAAAAAAAGAACATAGCATATACACCCAACAAGGACCAGTGACGTATTGGTACATCACTGGACTTTGAATGGTTATACCAGGGTGATGCCTGCAGCTGCAGGCATCATCCTGGTTTTATTTTTTTCAGCCGGCAATGGGCTTTCATGTAAAAGCATTCCTAGTGGTTAATTAGCTGCAGAATTGCCTTTACAAGCAGCGGGAGAAAATGGCCCCCCCTCCCCCTCCCTGAGATAGCATTAAAAGTGATTAAAAAATAAATAAATTAAAGGGACAGTGTAAAAATAATTAAATAAATCAGAAAAAAAGAAAAAAAAAAAAAAAAAAAAAAAAAGGACCCTCGCCCATCCGCGCACGCGCACACCTGCGTCCGTGAGCGTTGACCCTTTCCCAGTATGGAAACAGCGATTGCACCATGCATGTGAGGTATCGCCACGAACGTCAGAACAAGGGCAGTAATTATAGCTCTAGACTTCCTCTGTAAATCTAAAATGGTAGCTTGTAAAGGCTTTTAAAGCGTTGCCTATAGATATTAAAAATGTATGCAGTTTGTCGCCATTGCACAGGGCATGCGTAATTTTAAAGCATGTCATGTTTGGTATCTATTTACTCAGCATAGCATCATCTTTTATATCATACCAAATAATTGGCCAATATATTGTAATTTTGTGCATTAAAATTAAAAAAGTGTATATTTTTCAAAAAAATTGCGTTTGAAAAATCGCTGTGTAAGTAATATGTGAGATAAAAAATTGCACCACCCACCATTTTATTTACTAGGGTGTCTGCTCTAAGAAAATATATAATGTTTGGGGGTTCACTTTAATTTCCTAGCAAAAATACAGATTTTTTTAATGTGAACAAAAAGTGTCAGAAAAGGCTTGGTCTTCAGGTGGTTAGAAGAGTGAGTGATGTGTGGCATAAACCTCTAATGCTGGGCATAAAATGCCCCCACCCCTCAAAATGACCCCTTTTTGGAAAGTAGACACCCCAAACTATTTGCTGAGAGGCATGTTGAATCAATAGAAGAATTTATTTTTTTACCACAAGTTTTTGGAAAATGAAGAAAGAAAATAAAAATATATTTTTTCTTTTCTTTTTTATATTTCAAAACCTTGTGAGAAAAAATTAGATCTGCAAAATACTTACCATGCCTCTTTTTAAATTCCTTGGAGTGTCTACTTTCCAAAAAGGGGGGGTTTGGTGCTATCCTGGCATGTCAGGGCCTCCAAAACTGTGATAGGTAGTGGGGAAGTGAAATGAAGAAGTTACGCACTTTCAGGCTTTCAAAGTGCTCATTGGATTTCAGGCTCCTGTATGTGGCTAGGCTCCCAAAAAGTGTCACATGTGTGGTATCCTCATACTCGGTAGAAGTAGCAGAATGTATTTTGGGGTATAATTCCACATATACCCATGGCTTGTGCAAGAAATAAATCATTTAAATGACAATTTTGTGTAAAAAAAAAACAAAAAAAAAGTTTTTGTCATTTTCCAGAAACTTGTGGAAAAAAAATAAATCTTCCATGGACACAATATGTCTCTCAGCAGATAGCTTAGGGTGTCTGCTTTCCAAAAAGGGGTCATTTGGGGGTGTTTGTTCTATCCTGGTATTTTAGCACCTCAAGAGATGTGATGGGCGGTCAGAAAGTAAAAGCTGTGTAAATTTCAAATTATCTATACCATAGTTTGTAGACGCTATAACGTTCACACAAAGCAATCAATATACACTTATTGGGATTTTTTTTACCAAAAACATGTAGCAGAATACATTTTGGCTTAAATTTATGACTAACTTTGAGTTTACGATATATTTTTTATAGCTGAAAGTAGAAAAAATTGTTTTTTTTTCAAGATTTTCGTGTTTTTTTGTTTATAGCGCCAAAAATAAAAAGCGCACAGGTGATCAAATACCACCAAAAGAAAGCTCTATTTGTGTGAAAAAAAGGACGTAAATTTCAATTGGGTACAGCATTGCATGACCGCGCAATTATCATTTGAATTAGTGCAGCGCTGTATAGCAAAAAAAGGCATAAATTACAGTATCTATACCATAGTTTGTAGACGCTATAATGTTCACACAAAGCAATCAATATACACTTATTGGGATTTTTTTTACCAAAAACATGTAGCAGAATACATTTTGGCTGAAATTTATGACTAACTTTGAGTTTACGATATATTTTTTATAGCTGAAAGTAGAAAAAATTCTTTTTTTTTCAAAATTTTCGTGTTTTTTTTGTTTATAGCGCAGAAAATAAAAAGCGCACAGGTGATCAAATACCACCAAAAGAAAGCTACATTTGTGTGAAGAAAAGGACGTAAATTTTGTTTGGGTACAGCATTGCATGACCGCGCAATTATCATTTGAATTAGTGCAGCGCCAAACAGCAAAAAAAGGCCTGGTCATTAAGGGGGGTAAATCCTCTGGGGCTCAAGTGGTTAAAACCAGAAAAAAGCGAAAATTCTTTCCAACCAATACCATCCTGCCAGTATCCAAACCGGTGAACCTGCCTTCCGTGGTTCAGCCTGAAGCCTCTACTCAGCCTGAAGCCTCTACTCAGCCTGAAGCCTCTACTCAGCCTGATGCCTCTACTCAGCCGGATGCCTCTACCCAGCATGATGAACTGATCCAGCCTGACGATCCTATTAGGCCTGGTGACCCGATGCCCGCTGTCGAGCCAGACAATCCGGTACCTGATGACCCGGTGCCCGCTGTCATGCCAGTTGACTCAGAGCCCGCTGTCATGTCTGGTGACTCGGTGCCCACTGCCTTGCCAGATGACGCGGTGCCCGCTGGCGAGCTAAATGACCTGATGCCTGGTGACCCAGTGCCCGCTGTCATACCTGGTGACCCGATGCCCGCTGTCGAGCCAGACGATCCAATGCCTGGTGACCCGGTGCCCACTGCCTTGCCAGATGACGCGGTGCCCGCTGGCAAGCCAAATGACCTGATGCCTGGTGACCCAGTGCCCGCTGTCATACCTGGTGACCCGATGCCCGCTCTTGAGCCAGACAATGCAGTACCTGATGACCCGGTGCCCGCTGTCGTGCCAATTGACTCAGAGCCCGCTGTCGTACCTGGTGACTCGGTGCCCACTGCCTTGCCAGATGACGCGGTGCCCGCTGGCGAGCCAAATGACCTGATGCCTGGTGACCCAGTGCCCGCTGTCATACCTGGTGACCCGATGCCCGCTGTCGAGCCAGACAATCCGGTACCTGATGACCCGGTGCCCGCTGTCGTGCCAATTGACTCAGAGCCCACTGTCATGCCTGTTGACTCGGAGCCCACTGCCTTGCCAGATGACGCGGTGCCCGCTGTCGAGCCAAATGACCTGATGCCTGGTGACCCGATGCCCGCTGTCCAGCCAGACGATTCAATGTCTGCCCCAGTGCCCGCGGTCATGCCAGTTGACTCGGAGCCCACTGCCTTGCCAGATGACGCGGTGCCCGCTGTCGAGCCAAATGACCTGATGCCTGGTGACCCGATGCCCGCTGTCCAGCCAGACGATCCAATGTCTGACCCAGTGCCAGCGGTCATGCCAGTTGACTCGGAGCCCACTGTCGTGCCTGGTGACTCGGTGCCCGCCGCCCCGCCTGGGGGCCTGAGACCTGTCGCTCCGCCTGAGGGCCCGAGACCTGTCGCTCCGCCTGGGGGCCCGATGCCTGTCGCCCCGCCTGGGGGCCCGATGCCTGTCATCCCGCCTGGGGGCCCGATGCCTGTCGCCCCTCCTGGGGGCCCGGCGCCCACCGCTCCGCCTGGGGGCCCGATGCCTGTCGCCCCGCCTGGGGGCTCGATGCCTGTCGCCCCGCCTGGGGGCCCGATGCCTGTCGCCCCTCCTGGAGGCCCGGCGCCCGCCGCCCCGCCTGGGGGCCCGATGCCTGTCGCCCCGCCTGGGGGCCCGATGCCGGTCGCCCTGCCCGGGGCCCGGTGCCTGTTGCCCCGCCCAGGGGCCCGGTGCCTGTTGCCCCGCCCGGGGGCCCGGTGCCTGCTGCCCCACCCGGGGGCCCGCTGCCTGCTGCCCCGCCCGGGGGCCCGCTGCCTGCTGCTCCGCCCGGGGGCCCGCTGCCTGCTGCTCCGCCCGGGGGCCCGCTGCTCCGCCTGGGGGCCCGGTGCCTGCTGCTCCGCCTGGGGGCCCGCTGCCTGCTGCTCCGCCTGGTGGCCCGCTGCCTGCTGCTTCGCCTAATAATCCGATGTGCCTCTGCCCGGAGTCCAGCCCGATGTGCCTCTGCCCGATGTGCCTCTGCCCGATGTGCCTCTGCCCGGAGTCCAGCCCGATGTGCCTCTGCCCGGAGTCCAGCCCGATGTGCCTCTGCCCGGAGTCCAGCCCGATGTGCCTCTGCCCGGAGTCCAGCCCGATGTGCCTCTGCCCGGAGTCCAGCCCAATGTGCCTCTGCCCGGTGTGCCGCTGCCCGGAGTGCCTCTGCCCGGAGTCCAGCCCGATGTGCCTCTGCCCGGAGTCCAGCCCGATGTGCCTCTGCCCGGAGTCCAGCCCGATGTGCCTCTGCCCGGAGTCCTGCCCGATGTGCCTCTGCCCGGAGTCCTGCCCGATGTGCCTCTGCCCGGTGTGCCGCTGCCCGGAGTCCTGCCCGGTGTGCCAGTCTTTGATATCCCGCCAGTTACCAGACCCGGGCGGTGGAACATTTTGCCCAGCTAGGACTGTTTGGAGCGTCCTGAGGCCGCTCCTTGAGGGGGGGGTACTGTCAGGAATGGACTGGCCAGCAATAGTGGGACTCAGCTGCCTTATGAGCTGCAGTACCAGGGCTGGCCAGCGGGTGCTCCCAGCAATCAGAGACTCAACCTTGCAGCCAGTCAAACACCTGGAACTAATTATACTGGTGTATTTAAGGGACATTCAGACCTGTAGACTCTGCCTTGGTGTTGTGTTTCTTCTGGGCCCTGTATCCTGTTCCTGCTCCCTGTTCCCTGTTCCTCTCTGATTCTCTGCTGACCCTGCTCTGATCCCTGGCTTGTCTGACCATTCTCCTCTCCCTGACCCTCTGTACCACGCTGCCCGCTACCTGCTGAACCTGGCTTGTGACCCCGACCATTCTCCGCTTGCTCCCCCTGTACCTACCTGCCCGACTGATATTGACCCGGCCTGCCTGACGACGCTTGCATTGTATGTACTGTTATCTGTGGGTGGTTGGTTTGGTTTGTTTGCACTGTGTTATGTTTTAGTATTGCACTGCGTTTATGTTTGTATTGTTAGTGTTAATAAATTACATTGTTTATAACATATCTGAAGTCTGCGTTTCCCTGCGGCAGTCACACACCTCTGGTCACACCCGGGAGCCCTGACACATCCTCCTTATCAACTGATGATGTCATTGGTTGTCTTAATGGTACACAATGAAAACTTTTGGCTTTGTAACTAAAAGGCAGGCTTGTTCCACCAGCTGGCTTGTATACAAGTTTTTATGCAATTTTTAGACATTTTGCCAAGGCACCCCTGAAGAAGCCTCAAGGCACCCCAGGATGCCTGGGCACCCTGGTTGAGAAAGGCTGCTCTAGTACTTGCATTGTTCAACAGTACCAAGTCCTGATGAAGATGAACCATTTGAACCCCTAAAATGCCTTGGCTGTCACTGACAACCTACCCCATGGGTGCATCCTCATACCAAACTGGGCTCACAGTACTCCTGCAACACTAGGGACTACTCCCATCCACAGGAAGGAAAAGGAGGTAGAGGACCTGGAAATCACATGACCAGACATATGAGAATAAGTTTAGGCTTTTACAGGTTGAAGGTTAGAGACAGATGATGGGGACGGGGATCTCATCTCAGCTTGGAGTTGAGTTTTAAAGTGTATCTAAGCCTAAGAACATACATTGTATATACTTCAGCTTACCAGTATTAAGATGTGGTGGCTGCATTCATTTTTTTTTCTGGTTTTCTTCTCTATTTTGGTGATCCTGCCAGTGTCCCACTTCCTGTCCTAGGGTGACAAAGCTCCTTTGTTGTACTATATCCAAGGAAGAGTTGTCACCCAAGGACAGGAAGTATTTTAGTACTACAGCTCCCTGTTATGCTATAGAGATGAGGAGAATGTGGAGATGTTCTGTAGACTTAACATACTTCCTGTCTTATTGTGACCACTCCTCACCAGATGCAGTACAGTGGGTTAGTGTGGTCACCCTAGGACAGGGGTCTCCAAACTTCAACCCACTGCCCAAAGCCGGCCCACTACAGGATTATATCAGCAAGTGTCAGGTTCCACACCCCCTGTGCTCTTTCCACAAATCAATTGGTTTTTTTAGAGGATCGCTGGCAACCAATGATATGTTTGCCCCAACAGGAGGACAATACTTCCACTGTCTATACCTGCTCTATCTCCAGACTCCCGCCCTGCTGTTACACTGAGTACAGCCACTCTGTACACAAGGTAAGGGTGTACCAATGATAGGGATTCTGATGTAGGGGGGACTCCCGTGACTCTGGTGGGGATTGCAATGAGGGTGTTGGACTCCAATGGGAACCCCACATGTAAGAGGGGTTAGATGGGGACCTTCATGTGAAGGACTCTGATGGGGATCCTGAAGTAAGGAGGTCTCTAATGGGCACCCTCGTGGAAGGGGACCCTTATGTGGACTCTGGTGGGAACTCTAATGTAACGGGGACTCCTTGGACAGCCTCTGATGTAGGGACCCTCATATAATTGGGGGACGTTGATGGGGACCCTCATGTAAGGCGTTCTCTGATGGGGATCCTCATATAGTTGGGGAACT
This sequence comes from Staurois parvus, assembly GCF_062004578.1. Lineage (NCBI taxonomy): Eukaryota > Metazoa > Chordata > Amphibia > Anura > Ranidae > Staurois > Staurois parvus. The sequence goes on along the minus strand of NW_028318579.1, from coordinate 3,246,646 downwards.
CTAATGGGAACCCTCATGTAGGGGAGCATTCTAACACAGACTGATGTAAGGGGGCTCTGATGGGGACCTTGATGTAATTGGGGGACTCTGATGAAGACACTAATTTAAGAGAGACTCTGATGGGAACCACATGTAAGTAGGGAATCCTAAGGCAGACTCCGATATAAGGGGGATCAATGGGGACCTTGATGTAATTGGGGGACTCTAATGAGGAGACTGATGTAAGAGATGCTATGAGGGGGACCCTCATGTAAGGGGAGAATCCTAAAGCAGACTCTAATATAAGGGGGCTCTGCTGGGGACCTTGATATAATTAGGGGACTCTGATGAGGACACTAAAATAAGAGGAGCTTTGATGGGGATCCTCATGTAAGGGGGGAACCCTAAGGCAGGCTCTGATATAAGGAGGCTCTGCTGGGGACCTTGATATAATTAGGGGACTCTGATGAGGACACTAAAAAAAGAGGGGCTTTGATGGGGATCCTCATGTAAGGGGGGAATCCTAAGGCAGACTCTGATGTAAGCGGACTCCGATGGGTATTATGATGAAGGAGGGGACTCAAAGTAATACAGTTGCAAGAAAAAGTATGTGAAGCCCTTGGGATTACGTGGAGTTTTGCATGAATTGGGCATAAAATGTGCTCTGAACGTCATCTAAGTCACAACAATAGATGAACACAGTCTGCTGAACATAATACTACACAAACATTAGATGTTGCCATGGTTTAATTGCACATAACATGTAAACATTCACAGTGCAGGGAGGAAAAAGTATGTGAACCTTTGGACTTAATAACTGGTTGACCCTCCTTTGGCAGCAATAACCTCAACCAAATGTTTCCTGTAGTTGCAGATCAGACCTGCACAACGATCTGGAGTCATTTTGGACCACTCCTCTTCACAAAACTGCTTCAGTGTAGCAATATTCTTGGGATTTCTGGTGTGAATTGCTCTCTTAAGGTCATGCCACAGCATTTCAATCGGGTTGAGGTCAGGACTCTGACTGGGCCACTCCAGAAGGCGTATTCTGTGCTGTTGCAGCCATTGTTTTGTTGAATTACTTGTATGCTTTGGGTCATTGTCCTGTTGCATCACCCATCCTCTGCGGAGCTTCAGTTGGCGGACAGATAGTCGTACGTTTTCCTGCAAAATGTCTTGATAAACTCTGGAATTCATTTTCCCATCAATGACAACAATCCGTCCAGGTCCTGGGGCAGCAAAGCAGCCCCAAACCATGATGCTCCCTCCGCCATGTTTTACAGTGGGGATGAGGTTTTGATGTTGGTGTGCTGTGCCTTTTTTTCTCCACACATAGTGTTGTGTGTTCTTCCCAAACAACTCAATCTTGGTTTCATCTGTCCACAGTATATTTTGCCAGTAGTGCTGTGGAACATCCAAGTGCTCTTTTGCAAACGTGCTGCAATATTCTTTTTGGGCAGCAATGGCTTCCTCCGTGGTGTCCTCCCATGTACTCCATTCTTGTTTAATGTTTTCCTTATTGTAGATGTGTCAACAAAAATGTTAGCATGTGCCAGAGATTTCTGTAGGTCTTTAGCTGACACTCTGGGATTCTTCTTTACCTCATGCAGCATTCTGCGCTGTGCTCTTGCAGTCATTTTTACAGGACGACCCCGCCTAGGGAGAGTAGCAACAGTGCTAAACTTTCTCCATTTGTAGACAGTCTGTCTTACCGTGGACACATGAACATCAAGGCTTTTGGAGATACTTTTCTAACCCTTTCCAGCTTCATGCAAGTCAACAATTCTTGATCGTAGGTCTTCTGAGAGCTCTTTTCTGCGAGGCATGGTTCACATCAGACAGTGCTTCTTGAAACCAGTAAACCCAAAACAGGTGTGTGTTTTTTAAGGGCAGGACAGCTGTCAGCAACACATCCAATATCATCACACTGATTGGAGTCATGGTTGGCTCACTCCTGGCTCCAATTAGCTCTGGGAGAAGTCATTAAGCTAGGGCCTCACATACTTTTTCCTCCCTGCACTGTGAATGTTTACATGTTATGTGCAATTAAACCATGGCAACATCTAATGTTTGTGTAGTATTATGTTCAGCAGACTGTGTTCTTCTATTGTTGTGACTTAGATGACGTTCAGAGCACATTTTATGCCCAATTCATGCAAAACTCCACGTAATCCCAAGGGGTTCACATACTTTTTCTTGCAACTGTACCTATAGATTAATGTATTATTCTCTGTCAGGATTAACATGAATTCTTTTGCACTTATCATGCAGATATAACAACAAGCTTTCAATGGTATTTTTAACAAACCGAATGGAAACAAATAAGAGAAACACATTTTTGGGGGCTCATGCTGGCCATACACGTATAGATTTCCATTCGAAAACTTTCGTTTTAGGAACATTCATTCGACTTTCTAATCATTAGTGGGGTCAAATCGACATTCAGTTTTTTACCACAGTGACAGGAAAATTCGAAGGAGCAGAATAGAAAACCTTTCTTCGCTGAACGAATTTCGAACAGTGTATGCAGTTTTCGTTGAGACATTACATTCATTTTAACCCCTTGACGCCGACGTCACACAAATATGCGGCCTCACAGAACTGGGCTTTTTTCCGTGGGGCCACATATTTGCGTACCTGTCTTTGTGCTGGGAGCGAGCTGCACTGTGCGCTCCCAGCCAAAGACCGTGGTGTCACTGAGAGCCACGTGTCCCGTTCTAACGATCGGGACCCAGGACTCCCGATTCTAGGTCACATGATCGCTGTGATAGCCTCTGATTGGCTATCATAGTGATCAGTCACTGCAGCCCGGCCCCCTTGTTTTTTCTCTCTCTCTATGAATGGAGAAGAGAGATATATTGTATCTCTCTAGCTCCTGGCATAGAGAGAAAAAAAAGTTTGTAAAAATAAATAAATAAATATAAAAATAAAATAAAAAAAAAAAGAGAGAAAAAATACCTAGATCAAGGTTTGATCTAGTTCAGTGCCAGGGTAAGTGTTTGGGTCAAGGTCAGGGTCAAATGTCAAGGTCAAAAGGTCAGGGTCAAAGGTCAGGATTAAAAAAAATTGGTATCAGTGTCAGTTAACCTCCCTGGCGGTATTCCCGAGTGTAGCTCGGGGTAAAATGTCAGTACCAAAAGCGGTAACCCTGAGCTACATTCGGGCTTACCATGCGGCGTTGCTCAGGGAGTCCCTGTAGAGCTTACCTTGTCCTTCGCTCCCGCGATGTGTCCCCTGCAGTGTCCCCGGCCATCTCCTCCGGCCGATGCCGGCATCCGGCTCCTGTGTTCCGGTCCCTGTGACGTCGGGACGTACGGGCGCCGCCGGCGGCGGGAAATTTGAAAATTTAAAAAAAGTAATTTTTTTTTAAAAGGATTTTACATAGTATAACATTGCTGTTTCAACCCATTTCACATACATTTTGTCCCGAGTGCTTTGTCCTGTCTCCTGTCTGCATTTTGATTGTTCTTTCTGCCTGGAAACTGAGAAAAGTCCATGGCGTCCAAAAAGTGTCCCTTTAGGTCAAAATTGGGTTTAGACCGGCTAGAGAACAGCGATAGTAAATCAGAACCACTTGCAGAATTGAGTGATAATGATTCGTGGGGGAAATTCGTCATCAGACACTGAAAGCGATTTTGCGACTTTGCTCAGCGATGTGCGAACTTGGCGCTCTATTTCAAATTTCAGTGTTTTTGGTTTGATTATATTATTGAATTAACTTTATTATTATTATATTATTATTTTTTATGATTATTTATTAAATTATAATTTATGATTTTGTGTTTAAAATTTTATCATACCCGGGATGTTTACTAGACTCTTGTTTAGACAGATTTCAGTGAGTTATTCCTAAATTACAGCCTACAATAAAAAAACTACATATTTCCATGCAGAATAATGGTACCGCTTTCAGCACCAAAAATCTGAAATAATCATACCGCTATGGAGGTTAATGTCAGTGTGTTTTAGGTAAAAAAAAAAGACAAAAACAAAATGTGCACTATTGTTTCTGGGCCGTACTCCGGGTACAAACAACGAATAACATACACATATATGCGATCGTCAAGAGCTGGAGAATGTATTTTGGGCTGTTCTTTGGTGGTAGGTTATGGTAGTAACAAGAAACACACAGCTAAATAAAAAAACATTTTTTTTTTTTTTACTATTTTGGGCCAGTTTTCTTTTGCTAATAAAAAAAAAACAGGAGATATCCATTACCATTTACCACCAAATGAAAGCCCAATTTGTCCTGGAAAAAAAAGGAGTAAAATTCACCCGGATGTACAAAGTAGTTGTGATGATATGGACGGTTTTACGAACACATGTCAAAGTTGCAAAATTGTGCCTAGGCATTTAGATTTGTTTTACCCTTAGGCATGAAGGGGTTAAAATGGCAAGTGAATTTTTTGAATGACATTTGCCCATATTTTATTATTATTATTATTATACAGTATTTATAAAGCGCCAATAGTTCGCTCAGCGCTGTACATTACAAAGGGATATATTGAATGTACAAAAAATGTTCATGCTAATATTCGTACGAATGTGTGGCCAGCATTACATACGCTTTATGCAGATACAAAGCAATTGGTGGACCATTTCTAAAATTGGCTGAGTGTGGAAAGAAAGGAGCAAAGGGGCCGTAAGCGGCTCATAATACTCGGTCTGTCAGTGCCGAGATCTATCACCCTCACCCTAGCAGTTTTAATGGAGGTTAAACAGCAGCAAGTGAAGTGTTAATAGCGGTCATATATAAACCGTGGAACATATGTGGGAAATGTAATCTATTCCTTCTCCACCAATCACAGAAACCATATACACGTCAATTCTACATTTACTGACTCCGTCTTATTCCGAGTGCGGAGATTGATTTCCAATGGATGGAGATGTGAGCACTGTATCCCGCTGTCATAGGGTGAGCTCCATCATTGTGTCTGTTCTCCATACATAGACCTCAGTATTAGAGAGGCTGCCTCCCAGGAGATGGGCTGCCGATCTGGAGCGCTGGCATGCCACAGTAGGGGTAGACTTTCCATAATGTAGGGTCACCATAACAGAGACATTCATTTATAGACTCATCGAAGCTGAACTCTGATTTTCCCTTCAGTCTTGCCCAGTTGTAGCGGCTCATCTCCTGGGTTGAAATGGCTTGCTCTGGTTTTACTGCACGCTGCGAGTGTCTCACCATGTGCATTAGAAGCTGAAGCAAGGCAGAGCCCACCTCATTTCCTGGCTGGAGGATGTCCAGCATATCTAGAGCAGGGGTCTCCAAACTTTCTAAACAAAAGCCCAGTTTACTGTCCTTCAGACTTCAGGGGCCGAACTGTGGCCTTTGGGAGTAGAAAACGTCTCGACGTCAGTAAGAATAGATAATGCCCCATCTTTGGTGTCAGTGGGAGGGATAGTGCCCCATTTTTGGTGTCAGTGGGAAGAATTGCGTCCCATTATGTCAGTGAGAGGGACTGTGCCCCATCGTTGGTGTTATTGAAAGGAATTGTGCCCCATCGTTGGTGTCATTGGGAGGAATTGTGCCCCATCGTTGGTGTCATTGGGAAGAATTGCGACCCATTGTTTGTGTCAGTGAGAGGATCTGTGCCCCATCATTGGTGTTATGGAGAGGAATTGTGCCCCATAGTTGGTGTCATTGGGAGGAATTGTGCCCCATCATTGGTGATATTGAGAGGAATTGTGCCCCATCGTTGGTGTCATTGAGAAGAATTGTGACCCATTGTTTCTGTCAGTGAGAGGATCTGTGCCCCATCATTGGTGTTATTGAGAGGAATTGTGCCCCATAGTTGGTGTCATTGGGAGGAATTGTGCCCCATCATTGGTGATATTGAGAGGAATTGTGCCCCATAGTTGGTGTCATTGGGAGGAATTGTGCCCCATAGTCGGTGTCATTGGGAGGAATTGTGCCCCATCATTGGTGTCATTGGGAAGAATTGCGACCCATTATTTGTGTCAGTGAGAGGAACTGTGCCCCTTCGTTGGTGTTATTGAGAGGAATTATGCCCCATAGTTGGTGTCATTGGGAGGAATTGTGCCGCATAGTCGGTGTCATTGGGAGGAATTGTGCCCCATCATTGGTGTCATTGGGAAGAATTGCGACCCATTATTTGTGTCAGTGAGAGGAACTGTGCCCCTTCGTTGGTGTTATTGAGAGGAATTATGCCCCATAGTTGGTGTCATTGGGAGAAATTGTTCCCCATCGTTGGTGTTATTGGGAAGAATTGCGACCCATTGTTTGTGTCAGTGAGAGGATCTGTGCCCCATCATTGGTGTTATTGAGAGGAATTGTGCCCCATAGTTGGTGTCATTGGGAGGAATTGTGCCCCATCGTTGGTGTCATTGGGAAGAATTGCGACCCATTATTTGTGTCATTGGGAGGAATTGTGCCCCATAGTTGAGGTCATTAGGAGGAATTGTGCTCCATAGTTGGTGTCATTGGGAGGAATTGTGCCTCATCATTGGTGTCATTGGAAGGAATTGTGCCCCATCATTGATGTCATTGGAAGTAATTGTGTCCCATCATTGATGTCATTGGAAGTAATTGTGCCCCTTATTTGGTGTCATTGGGAGGAATTGTGTCCCATAGTTGGCCTTCATTAGGAGGAATTGTGCTCCATAGTTGGTGTCATTGGGAGGAATCGTGCCTCATCATTGGTGTCATTGGAAGGAATTGTGCCCCATCATTGGTGTCATTGGGAGGAATTGTGTCCCATAGTTGGCCTTCATTAGGAGGAATTGTGCTCCATAGTTGGTGTCATTGGGAGGAATCGTGCCTCATCATTGGTGTCATTGGAAGGAATTGTGCCCCATCATTGGTGTCATTGGAAGGAATTGTGCCCCTTAGTTGGTGTCAGTGGATAAAATAGTGCCACGAGGGCCAGAAAAAAGCAAGCAAAAGGCCACAGTTTGGAGACCACTGATCTAGACCTTTCCTCCCCAGCATGACTGTCCTTGGCCTTCCCCTTTCACTCATTGGATTTCAATCCTGTCAATCATGGAGGCTCAGCATCACAAGTGTTACCCAGGGTAGTCTGCTTGCAAATAGGTCTACTTCCTAGGAATGCCCATGCTTCCAGACTGACACCCACTCATCAACTTTTGGATGGGTATAGAGGAGCCCTTGATATGTGTTGCCTCCACCTAAAAACTGTAAACTGGTATCTTCCAGAAACGTCTCCAATATACCCTTGAATGTTAGAGTTTCGGGCACGTCTCTAGACCTATCCAAAAAGTTCCCGTGGATCATCCTTTCCAATGCTGTCAAGAGATGGCAGCCCTAGACTATACCAGTGTCCACCTACGCCAAGGGTGCTCAAGCTTTTGAAGAGCGAGGGCTACTTAAATAATCTGGCAAGCGGCCACAAGCCGTAATTAAATGAAATGGTTCAGAATTTCACTTTTCTTTTTAATTACAATAGCATAATGAACATTTCCTCCTGCAGCCGTTGAACGCAGGCTCCCTGGGAGGGGAGGAGGAGAAGTTGGGTTTCAGTGGTTGCAGGAGGAACATGGAGAAGATCGGTTCCTGCATTAGCTGCCCCCACCACCCCTCCAAGTGTAAAACAGAATGTGACAGGGAGGCCACACTTTTATTACATCTTGTGGGTGTGGTGAACTTTCTGATAGAGCACCAAAGTTCCTGCATTCGGGAGTTTTTGTGAACTTTCAGAAATCGCATCAAACCTGCAGGATATAATAGAAGTCTATGGCTCAGTGAGGCTAACCCGCAGGAAAGCTGTAGGTGCACTGCGCTGCACCCGTGGATCAGTGGGTAAGCAGGCTTAGGCTGTTAACCAGGGGCGGACTGACAACTCATGGGGCCCCTGGGCAATAGGGGATCATGGTGCCCCTGTGTCCTTGCCCAAACTCAAAAAAGCCTATGAAAAAGGTACCAGGGGCATCTCATGGGGCCCCCTACTGACCCCGGGCCCTTGGGCAGTGCCCGAGTTTCCAAATGGTCAGTCCGCCCCTGCTGTTAACCCTTTTAAAAGGTGCCAAATGCCCGTTGCAAAAGCGCAATGTATATGATATATAATACATCGACCTTCGTTTCCTCTTCCAGTTTCTGCTCACATCGCTCTCCAGGCCGCTAGAAAGGTCCCAGGAGAAGTGCACCTGGTAAGGAGGAAGGATCAGCTCATGCTGCTCCTGTTCCCTCCGCGGTCGCCTACTTCCTCCTCTGCCGGTTCGATGCCGTCTGACGCTCTGGGATGGCGGGTCGGCAAGCCCAGAACGAGATTGATGGGTTGCCGACTCTAGGCATGTGCTTCCCTGGTTTGAGGTCGAGGGCCACATCAGATGAGGGCCATATGTGGACCGCGGACCACAAGTTGAGCACCTCTGACCTACGTCATCACACCTTCATTTTTTTCCAGTTCCCCCATAAGGAGGACTTTCTCCACAGTGCATTCGCTAATACCTAGCCTTCCATCAGTCTGGCACGGACTCCAACACACCAGATATCTACACATAAAGGCATACTGATATCTGCACCACTCCTACTGCTTGCATCACTTCTTGAGACAAGGACCGAGGGAGGGTGTTGTGATGTTCTCAGGAAGCTATGTACAGCACCCTGCTGGCCCATCCCACCAGTCATGCATTACATAGAGAAGTACAGAGACCCAGTGAGGACATCACTGGATTGAACATAAGATATGTAATACAAATAGAATTTTTAAAAAATTAGATTGTAAGCTCCCAGGATCAGGCCTTCCTAACCCTCTCGTATTGAACTGTATTGGCTCCCGTTATACTGTAAAGCGTTGAGCAAACTTGTTGGCACTATATAAATCCTGTATAATAATAATAATAATAATAATATAAATCCTGTATAATAATAATAATAATATAAATCCTGTATAATAATAATAATAATAATAATAATATAAATCCTGTATAATAATAATATATAAATCCTGTATAATAATAATAATAATAATAATATAAATCCTGTATAATAATAATATATAAATCCTGTATAATAATAATAATAATATAAATCCTGTATAATAATATATAAATCCTGTATAATAATAATAATATAAATCCTGTATAATAATAATAATAATAATATAAATCCTGTATAATAATATAAATCCTGTATAATAATAATAATAATAATAATATAAATCCTGTATAATAATAATATAAATCCTGTATAATAATAATAATAATAATATATAAATCCTGTATAATAATAATAATATAAATCCTGTATAATAATAATATAAATCCTTAATAATAATAATAAATAAAAATGGATCAGCATATTGATAAAAGAGAAATAAAGAACCAAGGAAGGCAAGATAATGACATATTAAACTTCAGATTTAAAACTTCAGGATGTTTTTGCAGAGTTATATCGGTAGAGCATTGACCAATGTTCTCTAATCTTCTCTGATTGGACAAAGCGGAGGTCCTGACTTCACCACCGTGCCTGTCCACCTTGTCCAATCAAAGAACTGACATTTTTCTTTTTTTGTTTTAGGACCCATTTATACGAACACACTGCAGAAACATATGCGACATGCATTACTGTATTGAGGTGTTATTCATTTTAAAACCCACTTCAACGTATTGAGGCAATGTGCCGGTGCCGCAGCATGACACAATGCATGGTCGTGTGTTGCATTACCAAAATACGGCCATGGCAAGGTCGGCTGCATTGGCAGCTCATTTGTTTCAATGGGATGACTTAATGTAATGCACACTATAAAGAAGTACATGAACCCCTAAGATTTCTGTATGTGAGAATCTACAATGTGTGTGCTCTGAACATTCTCTCCTGCATTACAGATAGGGGTTCCCAGATCAGTAAGGTACCAACAGAAGAAAATAGGGGGAATTGGGCACAGCGGCCATGCTTGGATGAAAGGTGACCCGGTAGAGTGTGTTCCCTCTGTGCACCTTTTGGCTCCAGCAAGCATGAGCTCATGATGAATCATTTCCTGCTCCCTCCTACATGGCCAGTTTTAATGTGTTGTTTGTTCACTGAAGTGACCTTCTCTAGTATAATTGGTAGATGCAGGAAAAGGCCTATTTAGTGCTTTATTATAATAAAAAAAACATGGGAAAAATGTGTTTTGCTTTTCTGTAACAAAATGAGCATCTTTTGTATATCTTCAACACAAATCTTTTGATCTTAGATTTTATTTATATTAATTTAAAATTGTGTAAAATATACTATTATTATTTGTAAAATCTACTACTACTACTATTATTACTATTTATTTATAAAATGTATTATTATTATTTCTATTACTATTTATTTCTAAAATATATTATTATTACTATTATTACTATTTATTTCTAAAGTATATTAGTACTACTACTACTGCTACTACTATTATTATTACTATTTATTTATAACATATATTATTATTACTATTATTATTATTACTATTTATTTATAACATATATTATTATTACTATTATTATTATTACTATTTATTTATAAAATATATTATTACTACTACTACTACTACTGCTACTACTATTATTATTACTATTTATTTATAACATATATTATTATTATTACTACTACTACTATTATTATTACTATTTATTTATAACATATATTATTATTACTACTACTACTACTACTATTATTATTACTATTATTATTATTACTATTTATTTATAAAATATATTATTACTACTACTACTGCTACTACTATTATTATTACTATTTATTTATAACATATATTATTATTACTACTACTACTACTATTATTATTATTACTATTTATTTATAACATATATTATTATTACTACTACTACTATTATTATTACTATTATTATTACTATTTATTTATAAAAAGATATTATTACTACTACTACTATTATTATTACTATTTATTTATAACATATAATATTATTACTACTACTACTACTATTATTATTATTATTATTACTATTTATTTATAACATATATTATTATTATTACTACTACTGCTACTACTATTATTATTACTATTTATTTATAACATACATTATTATTACTACTACTACTATTATTATTAGTACAATTTATTTATAAAATATATTATTATTATTACTACTACTACTACTACTTATTTATAAAATGTATTATTATTATTACTACTACTACTACTTACTACTACTATTATTAGTATTACTATTTATAAGATATATTATTATTACTACTATTATTATTATTATTACTATTTATTTATAAAAATATATTATTATTGTTACTATTATTATCAAATACTACTATTAATTCTACTACTGAAAAAAAGGGGGGGGAAAACTGCGCTACACTCTAAACAATGTAATATGTGAATAAATGTGTGAAAAAATATATTCTGAAACATTAGTGAAACAATGAGTGAACTGCTGCTACTCTTTCCCTGAACACCAGAAAATACAAAACATATAAAAAATGAGTGCGCTGTACACTAAATAATCATAAACAATAATGAAACAAATAAATAGTGCTACATAAAAAATGTGCATAAATTCATAGAAATAATATAAGTCCACATTCATGTATTAAATAATAAGTAAGTCCAATATTCAATAACACAGTGCTGAGTGCTAAAGAAATCCTTCAATGGAAAGTGCATAGGTGTCCACAAATGCTTGACACAAAAGAAAAAAAAAAAATCAGCCTCTTACCAGACACTTTGATCTCCAATCAAGAGATCAAACGAGCAGCTGGTGTTCAGATCCCACACTGACACCCTAGTTAGCCATATCAAGGAGATCAATGGGAGATGAATAGACAACTCCAGGTTCACTGGAAGGAATCCATCACATCACACAGATAAATAAGGTGCACAAAGGCAGTGTAAATATTTAAAATTCCCAAGGTGTCAGACCACCAGCAGGAATGAGGTGACAGCGCAGGAAGCTCCTGCCTGAAGCACATTTCTCCAAAAATGGTTTCCTGTGGGATTGCAGTACTACTACTACTACTACTAATGATAATAATAATAACAACATATTAATAATATTATTTAAAAAAAATTAACATTAATACTATATGTATTATTATTACTATTATTATTATTAAAATAATAATAATAATAAATAATAATAATACATTTTAGAAAATACTACTATTACTAACACATTAATATTAATTATTTTGTTTTTAGAAAAATTAACATTAATACAATATTTAATAATATTAATAAAAATTATATATAGTATATTAATAATAATAGATTTTATAAAATACTACTACTACTAATAATATTAATTTTTTTTTTTTTAATTTTTTTTAAATAATAATATATTTTATAATACTTTAATATTTTTATTCACACCTTTTAAAACTGACAAATGGAACAGCACAGCCAAATACAAAGACTTTCTTATATTTACAATGATCCCTTTCTTTGTGCGACTTTGACAGGCTGTCATTTTGCTGTCATTGAGCTTTCCTGAGTGAACCTATCAGCTTCTTATATGTGAATATTGTCTGTAGAATGTCTGTATTCACTGTTTTTTTTTAAGATTGTCAGTGCTGACTTTCCTCTGAAAAACCGATTCCTGGCTATCATGCCAATCGTTTAACCACTTTACATATGAAGTCAAATTAGAGCTAGTGATCTGCACACAGGGGCGGACTGACCATTCGAGCACTCGAGCACTGCCCGAGGGCCCGGGGTCAGTAGGGGGCCCCATGAGAGGCCCCTGGTACATTTTTATTGTCTTTTTCATAGGTTTTTTTGGGTGTGGGTGAGGAAACAGGGGCCCCATGACCCCCTATTGCCCGGGGGCCCCATGAGTTGTCAGTCCACCCCTGTCTGCACATGTGTTTTGAGTCAGTGACTCATTATTTACTGGTGACAGTGGATTAGAATGATCAGGCAAGTAGCATTTCCAGGAGGTGAGGTCATCCATGGCAATCTTTGGGTTTCTTTCAGCATTTCATTGAGGATCTGAGAAGGTTTGGGGAAGTGCGCTCTACGAAGATTCATCCCAGGTACTCACCGGAAGTCCTCGTGTTCCCTCTCTTCCTGGTGGTCCTGGTTCTCCTGGCTTTCCCTAAAAAAACAAAGCAGATTTAATCAGCGATGCTGCAGAGTTATTCAGATGTATGGACATGCCTATGAAACGTAAGAACATTCACGTGGAACCCTCTGGATGAACTACAGATAGGAGTTTGTGGAACTCCAAATCTTTCCATCTCCTTAATTATAGCCAGATTGCAACCACTGGAAATAGTATCTGATGGGTAGGAAGTGATGAAAAATGAATACAAGCTGCTACTAAGTGAATATATTTAGGGATAACTGCAAGGTACATCAATAAAGTATCTTGAGGAGGACCTTCTTGGGTCCTCAATAAAGTATCTTGGGGAGGACCTTCTTGGGTCCTCAATAAAGTATCTTGGAGAGGACCTTCTTGGCTCTTCAATAATGTATCTTGGAGAGGACCTTCTTGGGTCCTCAATAAAGTATCATGAGGAGGACCTTCTTGGGTCCTCAAGTAAAGTATCTTTGGGAGGACCTTTTTAGGTCCTCAATAAAGTATCTTGAAAAGGACCTTTTTGGGTCCTCAATAAAGTTTCTCGGGGAGGACCTTTTCGGGTCCTCAATAAAGTATCTCGGGGAGGACCTTTTCAGGTCGTCAGTAAAGTATCTTCGAGAGGACCTTCTTGGGTTCTCAATAATGTATCTTGGAGAGGATCTTCTTGGGACCTCAATAAAGTATCTCGAGGAGGACCTTTTCGGGTCCTCAATAAATTATCTCGGGGAGGACCTTTTCGGCTCCTCAATAAAGTATCTCGGGGAGGACCTTTTCGGGTCCTCAATAAATTATCTCGGGGAGGACCTTTTCGGGTGCTCAATAAAGTATCTCGGGGAGGACCTTTTCGAGTCCTGAATAAAGTATCTCAGGGAGTACCTTTTCGGCTCCTCAATAAAGTATCTCGGGGAGGACCTTTTCGGGTCCTCAATAAATTATCTCGGGGAGGACCTTTTCGGGTCCTCAATAAAGTATCTCAAGGAGGACCTTTTTGGGTCCTCAATAAAGTATCTTGGAGAGGACCTTTTTGGGTCCTCAATAAATTATCTCGGGGAGGACCTTTTCGGGTCCTGAATAAAGTATCTCGGGGAGGACCTTTTTCGGGTCCTGAATAAAGTATCTCGGGGAGGACCTTTTTGGGTCCTCAATAAAGTATCTCGGGGAGGACCTTTTCGGGTCCTCAATAAAGTATCTCGGGGAGGACCTTTTCGGGTCCTCAATAAAGTACCTTGGGGAGGACCTTTTCCACCTTTTCTCTTGTTTATAGACGAAGGACACACCGAACAGATGCATACACATTTAATACTGGAATTTTTACAAATTGGATATAAATAAGTTCTACACAAAATATCAGTTAATTAATCAATACATGAAAATCTCAATGCATACATTGGAGAACTAGGTAAAATAACAAGCTGATTCATTGTATCCCAGCATATACGAGTGTAAAATACACATTATAATAATAAACAGGTTCCATTTCAAATGACCCTACAAGGCCAAATCAATAAAGTGCACCGTTCTATCTACGCGTTTCATGAATATTCATTCACTTCATGAGGAAAGGATGCCACATAATGTCTACAAAAACACAATTAAAAAAATCGGAAATGATATTTGAGCACCCCCTTAGGGCTCATGTACACTGCAGTTGATAAACTGACGTTCTGGATCTGTTCAGCGTTTTTTTTCAGCAGTCCCTGAATTCTCCCTAATGTTTTCCTATGTGTCCATGTACACATCGTCGTTTACAGTCATTTACAGGCAGTTGAGTTTACAGTCCTTTTTCTGAACGCACCAAACTTGCGTTCAGCAGTAGATTTTTCAAACGCTTGTATAGGCGGTTGCGTTTGAAACATTTTTTTAACTCTTCCATTTTCAGATGCTGTCCAGAGCCTTTTATTCATCATGAAAAATGCATGCAAAGTGTTTTCCAGGTACTCAAATGGACCCGGTACACCATACTTTGAGGTTTCACATGAAAAAAAAAATATGTTAGACACTGCTGCAATAATTTCTGCACAGAAATGAGCTGGAACACATCCAAACACCACAAAAAAAAAGACAGCTGATCTCAACACATACTGCTCTCTCTGCTTCTACTCTCTCTATTTCTCTCAAAATGTCTGAAATAGTTAATCTTTTACTGCATTCTGGGTATTTTGGAAGGTCTCCTGAGGTTATCTTAAAAAAAAGGTTCTAAACACAAACGCTCATAAATGCGGTATTCAAACGCGGCTAAACAGACGTTTTTTTAACCTACATTTTTCAGCAGTCAGTTTCCATCATTCAGAAGTGTCCTGTGTACATGGGGCCTTAAGAAGAATACGAGATGCTGCTCACACTACTGTCCTTTGCTCATAAAAACAAAACTATGAATCTTTTATCTTAGATTGTAAGCTCCATGGATCAGGGCCCTCCTAACCCTCTTGTATTGAACTGTATTGCTGCTGCATTGTCTCCCGTTACATTGTACAGCGCTGAGCAAACTGTTGGCTCCATATAAATCCTGTATTATAATATTTTATTAAAACTACAAGTCAGCTTGATAATTAGTAAAAAAAAATTGTATAACAAATGACCGCTCGTAAGAGCATAAAGCTACGTGCTTATGTATTGGTGAACTAAAACGAAAAACCCAACCAATGAGCTGCTGTTTTGATATTAATTAAACCAATTGCATGATGAAAGTGTGAGGCAATCCTCATAAAACAGCGCTTCACTTCATATCACAACAAAACATGGTTCTGGCCAGCTCAGTGGATTGCTGTAGGAAAGTCCTGGATTGTTTCTTGGATACACAGAATATAACTGGATATAACATTTATAGGTAAAGTTGATCCAGGGAATATCTGATTACCTCTCGGGGGATCAGGAAGGAATTTTTTTCCCAGCAGGAGCAAATTGGATCATGCTTTGCTGGGTTTTTTTTGCCTTCCTCTGGATCAACTGTGGGTATAGGATTATAACTTTTTTTTCTATGGTTGAACTGGATGGACTTTTTTCTTTTTTCAGCCAGACTAACTCTGTAACTATGAATAATAATGAAAAAAAAATTATATAAAAAATAATAAAAAAATATAAAATCAAATAAAATAAGAATTAACAGTTCTTCCACCAAGGTTTGACAGAGTGTGATAAGGAGAGTAAAATCCACTCTTGATACTTCTTGTAAGAACAGTCTCAATATCCCAAAGCACCACTGTGTCCTTTAAGTGGCTAGCGCCCCATCAAAATGAACACTCACCAGAGCATGGTGAAAACCAAGCATAACTAGATATCCTCTTGTTAAGCTTGCCAAAAACCACCATTCAGACAAATCCAATAGGTCCAGAGCTCCAGGTTGGTAATGTTATAAACCAGCTAATAACGCATGATCTCTGGGAGCGACGATCTGTAGCTGTATTGATCCTCCTCACAAGAGAACCCTTCAGCTAGATGTTCCCTTTAGCTCACCCAGTCACATGAGGGAGGAAGAAAGTGGGAAGCTCCCATAGCCATTCCAGTTGGCACAAAAAAATTTACTGTGACACTTCCATATGATGACCGATACAGGGTGTCTGTCCCGGGATTTGTCAAAGAGACCAATGGAACCCCAAGAGGACAATCAAAGAGTGGCACCAGAGGGCACATAGATGGAATTAAATGATTCTGAGAATCCATTGTCCCACCAAAGGAAGACAGAAAAACCTGGATGGAGGCACAGCACTATATACACCAGATCACAATTCAGTTTATCATTTGCTGGAATTTTTTAAAAGTCGAAAAATATTTATGGTTCAGGTGATGCTCTAACCTGCCTTCTTAGCACCGACGCAGGGGCGTATTTACCGCAAGGCAAACAAGGCATTTGCCTAGGGCAGCATTTTTCAGGGGGGCAGCCCCCCGAAAAAAGGGATGGAAGAAGAGACACACGCAGCATGGGGACCAGGTGGGATCTGAGAGAGACTGCGGTCTGCTTGATGGTGTATGCAGAGCCTGATTCTTGGTGGTGGGGTTGCCAGTGTATGGGGGGTATGGAAGGCTCTCTCTTGCGTGTGGGCTGGGGTGTTGGTCAATGTCAGGCTCTCTTCATGGGGAAGGGGGGTGTTGGCCAGTGTCAGGGTCTCTCCTCCATGGGGGAGGTGATTTTTGTATTGCCTAGGGCAGCACGAGAACCTAAATACACCACACATTTCTTGGTTGATTAGGTCTCTTAAAGCGCATTCTTTTTCATTTAGTCTTCTGCAAAGAATATTATACACATGTGATGGTTTGTGGACGTCATACCACCAAACCTATCCGCAGTGTGTCTGTGGGATTTGTGACCATTCAGCCAAAAAGACCATTTGTGAGGTCAGGCAGTGATGTTGAATGAAAAGACATTCCTTCAAGCCCTGTTTACAGGCACTGACGGTTCCAAATTTTTATTTACCGATTAACAAACATTTCCGCATGTCCCACATAGGGTAGTCCATCCACTTTAATGGGCTTCCCTATGCATGTTTGTCACGACACAGAAGCTCAAGAGGCGAAATTTTGTCTCCAAGCCAGGTGCATTTTTACACGCTTTGCATTCCGTGATTTTCGCACATTTTGGAGTTTGACAAGTGCAGCAAAAATTGCACCACATTTAGGGCGCCATTAAGAATGAATATAAAGGTGTGACCAGAAAGCTTATACTCACCTGGTCCTTCGCTCCAGTGGAAAATGGCCCTCCCCTATGATCCAGCGGTGGATGGTTCCTGACATCCTCACGTCCAGAGCAATTCTACGGGCGTTATGATGTCAAGAACAGTCCACTGCACAAGACCGCTAGACTGAAGGGGGGTGGGGGAACAGGAGCTGCAGGGACCAGTCTTGTCCTGGGAGGATTGGAGGATTAGGTAAGTATATCTCTGCTCTCCTCTTTACTACAAAAAAAACCCAGCAGTTTACCCTGAGATCAGCTTTACTTGTTTGCAATATCCACAAACTTCACATGAGATCAATCCACTTATGGATGTGTGAAACTAAGCTAACACTCTCAGCCCTGGTTCACACTGGATCCGACTGTACAGCTTCACTTGAAGTCGCACAATTTCAAAGTTGGATGGCAGTGTGACTTCAAGTGCGACTTTATAGACATCTGTGCATCTTCGTGCACGGATGTCTATGCAAGTCGCACCCAAAATCAGCAAAAGTAGTGCAGGAACTACTTTTCAAATCGTTGCAACTCTGATGAAGTCGGAGTCGCACCGATAAGTGCGGTTCATCCAACTATCATTGGATGCGATTTGTCAAATCACATGACAATTCGCAACAGTGTGAACCAGGGCTCAATCTTAAATGTTAGTTGTCAACAGCAACATGCAACACATGAATGAAACAAAGAAATTACATTTGTATAATAATTTCAATATACTGGAAACAAATTATCTTGGTGTCTCCACCCTATTCTCCATCCACAGCATGACCTTTAAAAAAAATCCACACAAAAGAATTACTTTTGCACAAATATGAACAAATGGATAGTTGAGCTGACCACTATACAACTCAAGAGGTTAAAAGATAACTTGAATTTATTCAGATTTTTTGTGAAACTTAATAGTAATTCCTTTATGTGGATTTTTTAAAAATTAAAATTATTATATACAGTAAATGTCATTTTTTTAATTCATTTATGTTGCTCTGTGGGAGCAGTTCTGTGATAGTTATAGAAAGATGTGTGCACAGGTGTCAGGAATGGACTTGCCAATAGTGGTGGGACTCACCTGCCTTGTGGGTTGCAGTACCAGGGCTGGCCAGCGGGTGCTCTCAGCAACCAGAGGCTCACTCCTGCAGTCAGCCAAAACACCTGAGGCTGATTGCAGAAGGTGCATATAAGGAATGACCAGGCCTGTGATCTGGGCCTTGGTGTATGTTTCCCAAGAGCCCCTGTACCTGCATCCTGTCTGCTTCCTGTCTGATCCTGCTTGATCCCTGACTCTGATTGAACTCCGCCTGTCCTGACCTCTGCTATTCCTGACCACTCTCCAGTCTGCTCCTTTGTACCTTGTCTGCCTGATTGTTCCTGACCCGGCCCGTCTGACTATGCTCTGCCTGCTCCTTTGTACCTTGCCTGCCCGTTTGCTACTGACCCGGCCTGCCCGACTACGCTTAGTATTGTTCTTTTGTTATCTGTTGGGGGTTTTGGTTTGGTTTGTTTGCACTGTGTTTATGTTTAGTCTTGCACTGCGTTTATGTATTGTTTAGTCTTAAATAAATTATATTGTTTATACTATATCTGAAGCCTGCGTTTCCCTGTGTCAGTCCACACACCTCTGGTCATACCCGGAGCCCTGACAACAGGTGTTACATGTTGCCGGTTGCAAACAACACACTACTGAGAGTGCTAGCTTCATTTCTATTACATTTGAGACAGGACCTTGGGCAGTTCAAAACTGTTGTACATACTGCATGGATTTAACAAGTTTGTGGAATTTGCAACCAAAATAAAACCAATAATTTGAGGTAGTGCAGAACTACCGCAGTGGACTGCTTTTCTAAGGGAGCAATGAATAAAGCTCCTTAAAGCAGAGCTCCACTCAAAAGTGGAAACTCCGCTTATTTTCCTCCTTCCCCCCTCCATTGCCATATGTGGCACCTTTTGGGGGGAGCAGGTATCTGGTTTTGACAGGTACCCGCTCCCACTTCCGGCTCAGTTCGCCGTGGCGAAGTGAGCTGGAAGTTCGGCCCCCTCCTCCCTCCCTCAGTCTCCTGGGAACTTTCACAGGTCCCAGAAGACTGCCAGACTGATTAGGAGGCGAAGCGCAACTCGCACATGTGCAGTGGGCACCAGGCTGTGAAGCCGCAAGCTTTCACAGCCTGGTGCCCACAGTTGAGATTCAGGTGCTGTGGAGGAAAGAAAGGGAGAAGGGACTGCACGGGTAAGCACATTGCTGCACTCCGGGACAGGTAAGTGTGTGTTTATTAAAAGTCAGCAGCTATAGTTTTTGTAGCTGCTGATTTTTAATAAAACACAAAAACAGCTGGAACCCCGCTTTAAAGTTGTAACCCCCTTTTTTTAAAATGGCAAACATGTCATACTTAGCTGCTCTGTGTAAAGGTTTTGGCCCCGATCCTTTTCTTCTGTGGTCCTCCTTCCTGCCAAGTTCCCCCATAGCAAGCTGCTGGATCTCAAGCTGCACTGTGTGTGCTCACTGACACACACAGTGGGACTTGGCCCCGCCTTTGTCCCCTCCTCACAGGCTGTGATTGACAGCAGCTGGAGCCAATGGCCAGTAAGGATAGATATAGCAGAGAGCCACTGCTCTCAGGCACAGCACTGGATAGGGCTCAGGTGAGTATAAAGGGGGCGGCGCAGGGGGGCAGTAAATATCTTAATAGATACAGAGAGAAAATAAAGGAAGGAATTGAGGCAAAGGATGGAGAAAGCAAGATTGACTGTAAGGCATAGAAAGAAAGACAGCGATAGAAGTAGAAGAGGGAAGGAGTGAAGCAGAGAGAGACAGTGAAGTACAGAGTGTAAGAGCAGAGAAAGAGAGAGAGAAATGGGCAGCACAGTGGCTAAATGGTTAGCACTTCCACCTGGCAGTACTTGGGTCATTGGTTCAAATCCCAACCACGGCACCACCTGCCTGATGCTTGCATGTTCTCCCTGTGCCTGCGTGGGTTTCCTCCGGGTACTCCGGTTTCCAAAGACATGCTGGTAGGATAATTGGCTCCTGTCTAAATTGGCCCTAGTATGTGTATGTATGAATGTGAGTTAGGGACCTTAAATTGTACACCCCTTGAGGGTTAGGGACTGATGTGAATGTACAATATATATGTAAATTGACGGCACTATATAAGTACCTGAAATAAATAAAATAAATTCTGATGGGAGAGGGATGGATAATAAAGAGGAAGAGAGATAAAGGGTGAGCAGGCAAAAGAGAGAGAAGTATAAAATATAAAGATAAAACGGCATATAAGTGAGCACTAAAGGTGAGCTGCTGTAACACCGAAAGGCACCAAAAACCTTCTAAGACCAACTGATATATTAAGGTGCAGCGCTAGAATCATAAATCTAATATAATGCAATCACTAATGAAATGATAAAGTGCAGATGCTAACAACGGAAGTGATGAATCAATCATCACAGGTAAATCCATAAAGTGACAAATATTGCAAATGCTCATTCCCAAAGGCAGGTAAAAGATATAGTGACAATAGTGCAAAGGCACATTCAGGAAAGTAAAGATGGTGCTATAAGTGACAAAATCTGTATAACAATAAATAAATGTGAGGCTTCAAATGAAGTGATCCTCTGTGTATCTTCCGGGGATAAAATAATAGAATTACGCACTCACCAGATGCATAATTCCATCAAGCATTTGAGAAATATTACATCTCAGTGGGCCAGCTGGATCCTCTTAAGGACACCTCTATCCCAGTATGGACTTCCCTCTGGGTCATCAGTGGAATGCAGCACCTCTCACCTCCTTTCTAGGTGGGCTCTGTGGGTGGTAAGGCTCAGCAAGAGCCCCAAGAAAGGATGCCAAAATAGTGTGATACCAGAAGGTGGCTCCTGGACCATATGGTGGATGCGGCGGCGTGACGTCAGCATGTAGGCTCCTCGCTGATGCATTTCGTGTGCACGCATGTTCTAAAAGGGAACCCTTTTATCGTACGAACCTGACATCGGGGGGGTTTTATTCACAATTCATCCCCCGGAACTGGGGACACCCTACATGTCTCCATATAGAGAACCGGACACCAAAAAATCATCACATACGGGACCTTGTGTCCGCTATGTGATGAAAAAAAAAATTTTATTGGAAAAAAATAAAGTTAGACCCATGCACATAACATCCCCCTCCCCCCAAAAAAAATTTGAGGACCCTCACATATATGCACGTACGATCGTAAACGCACACATCAACTCTGGTAGCAAAAGGGCTAAAGAAAGTAAAATACAGAGGGAGAGAGAGATCTTTTATTCATCCATAGTCTTCTTTTTAAATAATTTGACCAGTTGTGGACACTGGACGTACTACACATGCTCAAAAGACATTCATCAAAGTACACAGGGCATGTGTACTACGTCATGTCCTTCTGTCCCACTGCTGCTCCCTTCCTCACAATTGCTGGAAATTCTTGGCTGTCAAAATGACAGCCAGGAGTTGCTGTGTAAATACAGAGGTTTGGAAGCTGCTGCTCTGAAAAGCATGCAGTGTTTATAAACATTGTTCAGAAGCAAGATAGGAAGATACAAAATAACATTGTTACTTTTATATCTACTCATCTATTCATCTGCAGATCAATGGGATAAGCTTTCATCTCTATACGATGTCAGTTAAAGAAACCCAACAATGTAAAAAGAAAAGTCTGCAAAAATAACATTTGTTACTACCAGTATTTAATTGTATTTTCCTATTTTATTTGTTCCTCTTTAATTTTAAGTTTATTCTAATCAGCCTTAATTAAGGCTGGCCACACAGGCTGAGCGAAAAGAAAAATGACCCAATTCCCCCATCCGCATATTTGAGGTGGATGGAGGAATCACTGCTGAGCTATTGTGTTCTGATGGCAGGGAGCCTACTCTGTCATTAGAACACACTGATCAGTGTTGCAGGATATAGCCAGCGGCGTTGATCATTCAGGAAAAACTTGCAGGCTGGTTGTACAGAAGACGATCGGTAGTCAATCAATCCGCCCACGCCCTGCTAAATCGGCCAAATTTAAATCCATGTATGGCCATCTTAACTCACTCTTCCCTTTTTCCTACTGATTGATTTTATACAATTTTTAAAAAATATTTATATTTAAACATTTTTTTCATTGGTATTTGTTTTGTTGTTACTTTGTTACATGTGGTAAAATTAAAAAAATATATATTTTATTTAACTTTAAAATGCTTTGTTCCAGAATATTAATTTTGGTGTAATTTTAAAGTGTTACTAAACCCAGGACCCTGCATTCACTATATCTGCTCTCCCCGGACCCTGCATTCACTATATCTGCTCTCCCCGGACCCTGCATTCACTATATCCACTCTCCCCAGACCCTGCATTCACTATATCCGGTCTCCCCGGACCCTGCATTCACTATATCTGCTCTCCCCGGACCCTGCATTCACTATATCTAGTCTCCCCAGACCCTGTATTCACTATATCTGGTCTCCCCGGACCCTGCATCCACTATATCCGGTCTCCCCGGACCCTGCATTCACTATATCCGGTCTCCCCGGACCCTGCATTCACTATATCCGGTCTCCCCAGACCCTGCATTCACTATATCTGGTCTCCCCAGACCCTGCATTCACTATATCTGGTCTCCCCAGACCCTGCATTCACTATATCTAGTCTCCCCAGACCCTGCATGCACTATATCTGGTCTCCCCGGACCCTGCATTCACTAGATCTAGTCTCCCCGACCCTACATTCACTATATCTGCTCTCCCCGGACCCTGCATTCACTATATCTAGTCTCCCCGGACCCTGCATTCACTATATCTGGTCTCCCCGGACCCTGCATTCACTATATCTAGTCTCCCCGGACCCTGCATTCACTATATCTGGTCTCCCCGGACCCTGCATTCACTATGTCTGGTCTCCCCGGACCCTGTATTCACTATATCTGGTCTCCCCGGACCCTGCATTCACTATATCTAGTCTCCCCGGACCCTGCATTCACTATATCTGGTCTCCCCGGACCCTGCATTCACTATATCTAGTCTCCCCAGACCCTGCATTCACTAGATCTGGTCTCCCCGGACCCTGCATTCACTATATCCAGTCTCCCCGGATCCTGCATTCACTATATCTGGTCCCCCCGGACCCTGCATTTACTAGATCTGGTTTCCCCGGAGCCGGCATTCACTATATCCAGTCTCCCCCGACTCTGCATTTACTATATCCGCTCTCCCCGGACCCTGCATTCACTATATCCGCTCTCCCCGGACCCTGCATTCACTATATCCGGTCTCCCCGGACCCTGCATTCACTATATCTGGTCTTCCCAGACCCTGCAGTCACTATATCCGCTCTCCCCGGACCCTGCATTCACTAGAGCTGTTCTCACACAGTACACGGAACATGGAAATTCAATTATTTTAGTAAATATAAACTTCTAAATACCTTTTTTCATCAGCAGTTAGAGCAGTCTTATGACTTCTATCAGTGTCCAGCCGAGCACTGGTTAAAGCTTGTAGGATGAGTTTTCTTTCTGCTCTAGGAAGATGCAGAAGCCCTGACCTCTGTCTGGACAGTGCTGATTGACCCTGTGCTTATCACATGCACTCTCCAAAAAAAAGAAACCTCTCTAGAAATACACACCAAACTGAGCATGTACAGACTGTCTTCACAATATATATCTTATCAGGAGATAAGAAGGGGGCACTGGCAGAAGGGGAGGATAAGACGGGATCAAACAGCGTTTTTACACAATGTAGAGGATTAACCCCTTAGGTTCCACAGTGAGTATAACAAGCATGCTTTACTGCATCTACAGACTGATTGTACTGTTGTGAGTTTAGTAACACTTTAAATGGGACAAATGACAGGACCCTGGGTTTATTTTTGCCTTCCTCTGGATCAACTGTGGGTGGAGGATTATAACTTTTTTTTTTCTATGGTTGAAGTGGATGGACTTTTGTCTTTTTTCAGCCAGACTAACTATGTATTATTATTATTATACAGGATTTATATAGCACCAACAGTTTGCTCAGCGCTTTACAATATAAGGGAGACAGTACAATTACAGTACATTTCAGTACAGAAGGAATAGGAGGGCCCGGCTCGTGCAGCTTACAATCTAAAGGAAGGGGGAGGTGATACAAAAGGTGATAGCTGCGGGGGATGATCTGGTGGAGGTGATTCAAGTACAGTTCTTAGGTGGAGGTGGGATAGGCTTCCCTGAAGAAGTGAGTTTTCAAAGATCGCCTAAAGGCAGACAGGGTGGGGGCTGACCAGACATACTGTGGTAGGGAATTCCAGAGGATGGGAGAGGCTCTGGAGAAGTCCTGGAGGCGAGCGTGGGAGGAGGTGATGAGGGAGCTAGAGAGGAGGATATCATGGGAGGAGCGGAGTGGGCAATTTGGGCGGTATCTGCAGATGAGGTTGGCGATGTAGCTAGGGGCAGTGTTGTGGATGGCTTTGTAAGCTGTGGTCAGTATTTTGAATTTGATACATTGGGTTAGTGGAGGTCAGTGGAGGGATTGGCAGAGAGGGGCAGCCTTCGCTGATCGGTTGGTAAGGTGGATGAGTCTAGCAACAGTCGCTGATCGGTTGGTAAGGTGTATGAGTCTAGCAGCAGTCGCCGATCGATTGGTAAGGTGTATGAGTCTAGCAGCAGTCGCCGATCGATTGGTAAGGTGTATGAGTCTAGCAGCAGTCGCCGATCGGTTGGTAAGGTGTATGAGTTTAGCAGCAGTCGCTGATCGGTTGGTAAGGTGTATGAATCTAGCGGCAGTCGCCGATCGGTTGGTAAGGTGTATGAGTCTAGCAGCAGTCGCCGATCGGTGGTAAGGTGTATGAGTCTAGCAGCAGTCGTCGATCGATTGGTAAGGTGTATGAGTCTAGTAGCAGTCGCCGATCGATTGGTAAGGTGTATGAGTCTAGCAGCAGTCGACGATCGATTGTTAAGGTGTATGAGTCTAGCAGCAGTCGCTAATCGATTGGTAAGCTGTATGAGTCTAGCAGCAGTCGCTGATTGATTGGTAAGGTGTATGAGTCTAGCAGCAGTCGCCGATCGGTTGGTAAGGTGTATGAGTCTAGCAGCAGTCGCTGATCGATTGGTAAGGTGTATGCGTCTAGCAGCAGTTGCCGATCGGTTCCTAAGGTGTATTAGTCTAGCAGCAGTCGCTGATCGATTGGTAAGGTGGATGAGTCTAGCAGCAGTCGCTGATCGATTGGTAAGGTGTATGAGTCTAGCAGAAGTCGCCGATCGGTTGGTAAGGTGTATCAGTCTAGCAGCAGTCGCCGATCGGTTGGTAAGGTGTATGAGTCTAGCAGCTGTCCCTGATCGATTGGTAAGGTGTATGAGTCTAGCAGCAGTCCCTGATCGATTGGTAAGGTGTATGAGTCTAGCAGCAGTCGCCGATCAGTCGGTAAGGTGTATGAGTCTAGCAGCAGTCGCTGATCGGTTGGTAAGGTGTATGAGTCTAGCAGCAGTCGCTGATCGATTGGTAAGGTGTATGAGTTTAGCAGCAGTCGCTGATCGGTTGGTAAGGTGTATGAGTCTAGCAGCAGTCGCTGATCGGTTGGTAAGGTGTATGAGTCTAGCAGCAGTCGCTGATCGGTTGGTAAGGTGTATGAGTCTAGCAGCAGTCGCCGATCGATTGGTAAGGTGTATGAGTCTAGCAGCAGTCGCCGATCGGTTGGTAAGGTGTATGAGTCTAGCAGCAGTCGCTGATCGGTTGGTAAGGTGTAAGAGCGGCAGAATTTAGCCAGTAATTAGATGTGGGGCACAAAGGAGAGTTCAGAGCTCAGGATTACGCCTAGCACCTTGTAACTATGTAACTATGACCCAACCAGGGGCGGACTGACAACTCATGGGGCCCCCAGGCAATAGGGGATCATGGGGCCCCTGTGTCCTTGCCCAAACTCAAAAAACCCTATGAAAAAGGTACCAGGGGCATCTCATGGGGCCCCCTACTGACCCTGGGCCCTCAGGCAGTGCCCAAGTTTCCAAATGGTCAGTCCGCCTCTGGACCCAACACCAATGAAAGTAAAACGGACACTTGTTGAGGAATTGAATAACAAATAAAATCATTTTTGTAAGACGATATCATCGTAAGAAAGCCTAGTCTGTCCTAACAAAACAAATGTATATATGTATTATTTATGTTACATATAGAGATCACAGGGTCCGTAGCAGAAACGTTGAGATTGCCGTGGTCCATAGACGGTGTACATATGCTAGAGATGAATTGGATAAAATGTTAAAATTCATGAGCTGTGATCGCTGCTGGTGCGATTTCCTACAGCTAATACTATGCCATGCAAATCACACTTTCCCTGAACGTGACTTCAGTGAAAATAAATGATCCGAGAATTATTCATCAACGTTTTCAAGCTACAAAATCCCAGCAAAGCAAATCCAGGAGACTTGTAAGCTGCCGCCTCTCTGTGAAGCTGCTAGGGATCAATACAGCGTATGTGTTTGAGGATTCTCGCTCACGACGCTGATAAATGACCATGGAGCTGACTCCGGCGCACTACATGAACAGCAGGAAGAGACAAGTTATACTCACCGGGGCTGCGGTAATTGGTGTTGGTGTTAGAGGTTGAAAAAAGAAACAGCGAGCATCAAAGCAGAAAGTGTCACGTAATTCTGGAATCATGTTTATGCATTAACCACTTCCAGTCCGGACACTTGCACCCCCTTCCTGTCCAGGCCAATTTGCAGCTTTCAGCGCTATTGCACTTTGAATGACAATTGCGCGGTCATGCAACACTGTACCCATATGAATTTTTTACCATTTTTTTTAGACAGATAAAGCTTTATTTTGGTGGTATTTATTCACCACTGGGATTTTTTTTTTTGCTATATAAATGAAAAAGTACAAAAATCTTGAAAAAAAAGTGTTTTTCTTATAAACGTTTGCAAATAAATAATATTTCATCATAAATCTTGGCCAAACTTTATTTGGTTATCTTTTCAGTACAAAAAATAACCCAAATTAGTTTATAACCAAAAATTATGATTTTTTTAAATTTTTCTTTTACATTTTTCTTTTATCATTTATTTATTTATTTATCGAGTTTATATAGCGCCAAAGGGTTTGCTCAGCGCTGTACAATAGAGGGGGGGACAATACATGAAACAGAACAGTAACATCAAACAGCACACGAGGGGTTAGAGGGCCCTACTCTTTCGAGCGTACAATCTAGGAGGGAGGGGGTAGAGGCACAGGAGGAAACGGCTGTGGGGGATGGAGTGGTAGGAGGAGGGAAGGGCAGCGGCTGTTAGGTGAGGGTGGGGTAGGCTTCCCTGAAGAGGTGGGTTTTCAGGGAGCGCCTGAAGGTGAGGAGGGAAGGTGACAGTCTGATGGATTGGGGTAGTGAGTTCCAGAGGATGGGGGAGGACCTGGAGAAGTCTTGCAGTCGTGCGTGGGAGGAGGAGACCAGGGAGCAAGATAGAAGGAGGTCCTGTGAAGAGCGAAGGGTACGGGTAGGGTGGTACCTGGGAATCAGGTTGGTGAGGTAGTTAGGGGCAGTGTTGTGAATGGCCTTATAGGTCAGGGTGAGCAATTTAAATTTAATGCGTTGGGCAATGGGGAGCCAGTGGAGGGAGAGGCAGAGGGGGGTGGCAGAGGTGGAGCGGTTGGTGAGGTGGATGAGTCTAGCCACTGAGTTCAGGATGGTCTGAAGCGGGGAGAGCCTGCACTGGGGTAGGCCGATGAGGAGGGAGTTGCAGTAGTCAAGGCGTGAGATAATCAGGGAGTGTACTAGTAGTTTAGTGGTGTCTAGGGTAAGGAAGGAGCGTATCTTGGAGATGTTCCGGAGGTGGAGCCTGCATGTGTTTGTGAGAGATTTGATATGAGGTTGAAAGGAAAGGTTTGAGTCCAGAATGACGCCAAGGACCCTGGCTTGCTGGGCGGGATTGATGGTGGTGTTGTTGGTAGTGATGGAAAGGATGGGGGGGGGGGCGCGGGCTGGGGGGAAGATGAGAAGCTCGGTTTTGGAGAGGTTGAGTTTGAGGAAATGGAGCGACATCCAGTCAGAGATGTCGTTTAGGAGGTGAGTGATGCGGGCGGAGAATGTGGGGGTGAGGTGAGGGGTGGATAGGTAGATTTGAGTATCATCGGCATAGAGGTGGTAGTTGAAGCCGTGGGAGTGTATGAGTTTGCCAAGGGAGGAGGTGTAGATGGGGAGGAGAAGGGGTCCAAGGACAGAGCCCTGGGGGACCCCAACAGAGAGGGGGAGTGAGGAGGAGGTGGCACCGTTGTAGGAAACGCTGAAGGAGCGTTGGGATAGATAGGACGAGAACCAGGAGAGAGCGGTGTCTCTGATGCCAAGGGAGAGTAGTTTATTAAGGAGGAGGGGGTGGTCGACTGTGTCAAAGGCCGCGGAGAGGTCTAGGAGGAGGAGGACAGAGTAGTCGCCTTTGGCTTTGGCGGTTAGTAGATCGTTGGTGATTTTGAGGAGGGCAGTTTCAGTGGAGTGTAGGGGACGGAAGCCGGACTGTAGTGGGTCAAGGAGGTTGCTGTCAGTCAGGTGGGCGCTTAGGCGATTGAAGACCAAGCGCTCAAGGAGCTTGGAAGTGAGTGGCAGCAGGGAAATTGGTCTGAGGTTGTTGAGGTCAGTGGGGTCCAGGGAGGGCTTTTTGAGTATGGGGGTGATGTGCGCATGTTTTAGGGGGGAGGGGAAGACGCCAGTAGAGAGGGAGAGATTAAAGATGTGGGTAAGGGAGCGGATGAGGGAAGAGGGGGGTGACCGGAGGAGTTGGGAGGGGATAGGGTCCAGGGGGCAGGTAGTGAGGCGGGCTTCTGAGAAGACTCTGCTGACTTCCTCAGTGGTAGTAGGGCTGAAGGAGTGCAGTGATGGGGGGGTTACGGTAGGCAGGGCCTTGGGTGTGATGGGGGGCAGTGCCGTTGCGAGGTCAGAGGAGGGGAGAGATGAGGGGGTGATGGAAGGGGGGAGGCTAGATGGGGAGGTAGATTGCAAGTTGACTATGTCCTTGCGGATTGCGTCAATCTTGTTGTGGAGATGAGTGGCAATTTCGTGGGCGGTGAGTGAGGTACTAAGTGGAGGAGGGGGGGGAGAGAGCAGGGAGTTGAAGGTGGAGAAGAGTCGGCGAGGGCAGGTGGAGAGGGTGTTAATCAGGTTAACAAAGTAGGCCTGCTTGGCGGCGTGGAGGGAGGAGGTGTAGGTGAGGAAGGCAGATTTGTAGAGGGAGAATGCATGAGGGGACCTGGTTTTGCGCCATAGTCTCTCCAGCGCACGGCTGCGACGTTTGAGGCATTTAGTGTGGTCGTTCTGCCATGGTTGGAGCGGTCTGGGTTTGATGTTGCGTGTGGTTAGGGGTGCCAGAGAGTCTAGGGTAGCTGATAGTGAGTCGTTGTACGTGTTAGTGGCTAGGTCAGGACATGACAGTGGAAGGATGCTGTCACATGGTACTCGACTGTTGTGAATAGCCTTGTACCATGTGACCTCTGTGATCATTCACAGATTTCACATGTAGTAAGCAATGATGTCAGAAGTGACATCTTGCTTACTACTCTGCATGTGATCACTGATTGGCCAATCAGTGATCACATGATCGGAACCTCACACAGAGGTCCCGTATGACGATCGGTATTCATGTGAACACTGATTGGCCAATTATTTGGTTATCTTTTCAGTAAAGAAAAATAACCCAAATTAGTTAATAACCAAAAATTATGATCTTTTAAAAATGTTTTACATTTTTATTTTATATTATTATTTATGGGGTTTTTTCTACATACTGTCACCCTAGCAGTACAGTGTGACCATGGTGACACTGTACTACTTGTGGGGGGTGATGAAGATTTTTTTCTTTTTCTTTTTTTTTACACTGATTGCTTTTACACCCATAAAGGCTGTAAAAGCAATAATTTCTCCTCTCTGGCTGCATTCTTGAAGCCATTGAGACACACTGTGAGAGCTGTGATTGGTCACAGCTTTTCACATGGTACTCGGTTGTTGTGGCTAGCCTTGTACCATGTGACCTCTGTGATCATTCACAGATTTCACATGTAGTAAGCAATGATGTCAGAAGTGACATCTTGCTTACACCTATTCATGTGAACACTGATTGGCCAATTATTTTATTATCTTTTCAGCAAAAAAAAAACCCAAATTAGTTTATAATCAAAAATTATGATTTTTTTATTATTTTTTTTACATTTTTTTTTTTTTATATTATTGTTTATGTTTTTTTTTTCTACATACTGTCGTCCTAGCAGTACAGTGTCACCATGGTGACACTGTACTACTTGTGGGGGGTGATAAAGATTTTTATTTTTTTTTTACACAGATTGCTTTTACACCCATAAAGGCTGTAAAAGCAATCATTTCTCCTTCTCTCTGGCTGCATTCTTGCAGCCATTAAGAACTACTGTGTGAGCTGTGATTGGTCACAGCTTGTCACATGGTACAAGGCTGTAGTGAATAGTCTTGTACCATGTGACCTCTGTGATCATTCACAGATTTCACACATAGTAAGCATTGATGTCAGAACACTGATTGGCCAATTATTTTTTTATCTTTTCAGTAAAAAAAAAAACCCAAATTAGTTTATAATCAAAAATTATGATTTTTTTATTTTTTTTTTCCATTTTTATTTTTTTTTATATTATTATTTATGTCAGAAGTGACATCTTGCTTACTACTCTTCATGTGATCACTGATTGGCCAATCAGTGATCACATGATCGGGACCTCACACAGAGGTCCGGAGGACACAGTGGGCACCGGATCGCGGTGCTGCGCACTCCCAGGGAGCGCGCACAGTCCATAATGGCGGGTGCCGTTTATGAACGGCAACTAGTCCCTGGACTGCCACCGTCCGGCTGTTTATATACATGGGCTGGACGGGAGGTGGTTAAAGGGAGTCTGTCCATTATTATTTTCAGGACGATTGTTCACTAAGGCCTCATGTACACTGCAGTTGATAAACGCATGTTTAGGAGCTGTTCAGCGTTTTTTTTCAGCAGCCTCTGAACTCTCCCTAATGTTCTCCTATGTGTCCATGTACACATCTTCGTTTACAGGCAGTTGCGTTTACAGTCGTTTTTTTGAACGCAGAAAACTTGCATTCAGGAGTAGATTTTATCAGTGTTTCAATTGCAAAACGCTTGTAAACGCGGCTAACCGCGTTTATAGGCGTTTTAATTTTTTTTTAACTCTTCCATTTCCAGATGATTTCTAGAGCCATTTTTCATTATGAAAAATTAATGCAAAGCGTTTTCCTGGAACTCAAATGGACCCGGAACATCATACTTTGAGGTTTTGCATGAAAACACAAAATGTTAGACGCAGCTGCAATAATTTCTGCACAGAAATGAGCCGGAACACATCCAAACACCACAAAAAAAAAAAAAAAAGGGCTAATCTCAACAAATACTGCTCTCTCTGCTTCTGCCCTCTCTACTTCTCTCAAAATGTCTAAAATAATTAATGTTTTACTGTTATTCAGGGCTTTCTTGGCATTTTGGAAGGTCTCCTAAAGTTATCTTAAAAAAACGCTTCTAAACGCAAACACTCATAAACGCGGTATGCAAACGCGGCTAAACAGGTGTTTTTTAATCTACGTTTTCCAGCAGTCAGTTTCCATCATTCAGAAGTGTCCTATGTACATGGGGCCTTAAAGGGAAACTATCAGTAAGAATTTATCTTCACTTCTTATCATACTCTTTACCTGTCTGTAATGTTTATAGAGATACGCTGGCTGTGTTCAGTAGGTGTGCCATCGAGTGGCTATATATATGGCAAGCATAGCAATCCACATTAATGCCCTATAGATCTTCAAATCTATTAGCTGCAGTTTGGTATTATAATGCTGTAGTTTATCTGTAGGAAACATGGTGCTGGAGACCTCATGTCCTCACTTCTGGTCCCCCGCAGGAGACCCCTATGGCTTTTACTCCTAGTTTCAAGCTGTAGACTTCTCTTTTGCTAACTTCTCTTTAACTTGAGCCCCCTCCTGAGCTCACTTCTAGTCTCTAGCTAGAGGTCCCTTCTGTGCTCATTCCCTGTTCACAGCTAGAGACCCCTCCTGTACTTATTCCTTTTCTCTAACTTAAGACCCCTCCTGAGCTCACTTCTAGTCTCCAGCTAGAGGTCCCTTCTGTGCTCATTCCCTGTTCACAGATAGAGACCTCTCCTTTACTTATTCCTTGTCTCTAACTTAAGACCCCTCCTGTGCTCACTTCTAGTCTCCAGCTAGAGGTCCCTTCTGTGCTCATTCCTTGTTCACAGCTAGAGACCCCTCTTGTACTTACTCCTTGCTCTAACTTAGGACCCCTCCTGTGCTCACTTCTAGTCTCCAGCAAGAGGTCCCTTCTGTGCTCATTCCCTGTTCGCAGCTAGAGACCCCTCCTGTACTTATTCCTTTTCTCTAACTTAAGACCCCTCCTGCGCTCGCTTCTAGTCTCCAGCTAGAGGTTTCTTCTGTGCTCATTCCTTGTTCACAGCTAGAGACCCCTCTTGTACTTACTCCTTGCTCTAACTTAGGACCCCTCCTGTGCTCGCTTCTAGTCTCCAGCTAGAGGTCCCTTCTGTGTTCATTCCTTGTTCACAGCTAGAGACTCCTCTTATACTTACTCCTTGCTCTAACTTAGGACCCCTCCTGTGCTCGCTTCTAGTCTCCAGCTAGAGGTCCCTTCTGTGCTAATTCCTTGTTCACAGCTAGAGACCCCTCTTATAATTACTCCTTGCTCTAACTTAAGACCCCTCCTGTGCTCGCTTCTAGTCTCTAGCTAGAGGTCCCTTCTGTGCTCATTCCCTGTTCACAGCTAGAAACCCCTCCTGTACTTACTCCTTGTCTCTAACTTAGGACCCCTCCTGAGCTCCCTTTTAGGCTCCATCTGGAGCTTCAGCTTGTAATCTGCAGTTGGAGCCTCCTTCTGTTCTCCATGTTCAAACCCTTATTTATTTCAGAAACATGAAAAGAAACAAGCGTAGGACAGTCCATGAACATATACAGGCATAAATGAATACAGAAAAACATGCTGTCCTACAGGGAAGAAGGAATATTGCATGAAAATCTTGTTACGAGGAACCATATAAAAACATAAAGGGACACTGTGGTACAAGGGAAGATAGGATCTAAGTGTACAACTGAGAGGGAGCACTGTTCCCAATGACCACTTGGGGGTTCCGTATGAGGCAGGAGGAGGGGGGCAAAAGTGAGCTGGAAGAAGAAAAAGAAAAAAGAAGGAAAAAGGAAAAAAAAAAGGGGGAGAAGAATTAGAAGAGACTAAAAGTGAGAGTGGAGGAGAGAGAGCGTGTGACTTCCAAAAGAGAATAGAAAATTGGGGCTCTTAGGACTATCTCGATGCAGGATAAGAGGACGTCAGGGAAGGAGCAACGAGTCATCAAAGTTTGGTGGGAGGAAACGTTCCACCCATGGGGTCCAGATCGATAGAAACTTAGGAACCGAATCTAAAATAGTGGCCTCAACTTTGGTGTGAATCATTGCTTGTGTAACCTTGCTTTGAACTGCTAGCGTACATAGAGCCGGTGACTTCCACGATTTGGCCATAATCTGTTTAGCTGCGGTAGTGATTTGCAGGAGCAGTTTAAATTGGGATTTAGAGATGGAGGTGGGGCGCAAGTTTAAGAGTGCAACAGTTGGGTCTGGCGATATTGATTTTAAAAAGAGCTTGGATAACATTTGGAAAACTTTGGCCCAAAAGGTTTGGGCAACCGGGCAGGACCATCAAACATGGAAGTAAGTCCCTACCATCGCACAACCCCGAAAGCATTCAGAAGAGTAATTGGGGTATATTTAGCAATCCTCGCCGGGACCAGATACCATCTAGTCAAACTTTGTAATTAGTCTCCGAATCCACCACGTTCTGTGAGGAGGATTTGGTAGCAGACCAAATGTGATCCCAGTCTGTAGGGCTCAGCTGGAGTCCTAGGTCTTTCTCCTGCCCAGTGACATAAGTAGGGTTGGGCGAGATCTCAGAAGTAGAGATAAGATTATAGATATCAGAAATAAGGCCCCGTCTATGTGGATCTCTATCACAAGATCGTTCAAAGAGAGACATTGAACGAGCGGGAATGAAGCATAAAAATGCTGTAACTGAAGATACCTAAATATTTCCGAGGCCGGTATAGAGTGCGACTCACGGAGAGAAGGGAAGGATTTGAAGCCTCTATTGGTTATAAAATGGTGAGTCCGAAGTAGATTAGCCGAGGACCAGTGTTTGAAGGATCATGGTGAAGACCATGCGGCGACTGAAGGGAATAACAGGATTTTAGTCTGTCCCAGAGTGATATATAATGGGATGTTATAGGGTTACAGAGCGGATGGCAATCTGGTGGGCGAAGCCATAGAAGATTGGCAACTGAGAGGGGGTCGCAATCAATCGATTCAAGAATGACCCATTGGGGATTTCATGAGTCGCGTGATATTTGGGCAATTGTGCAAGATGCGCCGCTTGGTTATACTTAGTAAAATCCGGGAGACCAAGGCCACCCATGAGCTTAGATTTGTGTATGGTAGCGCAAGGTACACGAGGATGGGTGGAGCCCCAGATATATGCGTACACTCGTCGTTGTAGGATACGGAGAAAGTGTGCAGGTATGGGAATAGGTAGCACTCTAAACAAATACAATATTTTGGGGAGAATTGACATTTTCACAACAGTGACCCTGCCCATCCAGGCCAATGGTAAGGAGGACCATTTGGTCATAATACCAGTAAGGTGGGCCAACATTGGTAAATAGTTGGCTGTATAAAGGTCCGATGGGCTAGGAATTAGTTTAATGCCTAAAAAGGGAACGGAGTGCTGAGACCAAGAGAAAGGTAAAACCTGTTGCAGATGCGCCAAGTCCATGGGAGGTAGAGAGATATTGAGCGCAGTCGACTTCTGGGGGTTAACGTGAAGGCTGGAAATATTGCCAAAATCCTGGAGGAGCCGAAGAAGAGTTGGAGCGGAGGTCAATGGAGAGGTGAGAAAGAGGAACATGTTGTCCGCAAAGAGGCAAAGCTTGTGGTGGGAACCTCCTAGTTCAAGTCCTCGTATATCCAGATTGGATCTTATCAGGAGGGCCAAAGGCAAACTTGACGGGTGCCACATAGCATTGGAAACGTTGCTGATTTATGCCCCAGGTATCCGACTCTAGCCGATGGTGCGCAATATAAAGAGGAAATCCATGCCAAAAAATTAGATCCAAAGCCCCAGTGACGATACAGTCAAGATAGGACCACGAGACCATGTCAAAAGCTTTTCTAATGTCTAAGGACAAGAAGCAAGTGGATATTTTGCGAGAACATGCTAAATGGGAAAGGAGGACTGCACGTCTAACATTGTCGCCCGCCTGGTGTGTGGGTATAAAGCCTACCTTGTCATTGTGGACAAGAGAGCCTATAAATGGGTTAAGATGGGTGGAGAGGATTTTCGTGAGCAGTTTAATATTGATATTGAGGAGGGAACTGGGTCTGTAATTGGACCATGCAGAATCATCTGAACTGAGCTTCGGGATCATGGCAATATTAGCAGACACTGTGTCAGGGCTGAAAGACTGGCCGGACAGGATTGCATTGAAGGCATTAGTTAAGACTGTGGAGAGAAAGTGAGCAAAGATCTTGTAGTAAGTGGTGGAGAAGCCATCTGGATCAGGGCATTTACGGAGCTTCAGGTCCTTGATAGCATTTAGGGTTTCAGTTTAAATAATTGAACTTCCAATTGGTGTCCTCCTTCTGTTCTCATTCCTAGTCTCCAACTGAAATTTCTCCTGTGTTTACTGCTAGTTTATGTCTGGAGACCCCTGCTGTGCTTAATCCTAATCTCCTAATCTGAAGACCCCCCCCCCTTCTAAAGCCTCCAGGTCTTCTGCAACTCCTTATGTCTTCCATCTGGAGCTTCTGCTCATGCTCATCTCAAGACTGCAGCTGGAGTCCTCTTCTGTTCTCATTGCTAGCCTCCAACTGAAGGACCCACCTATGCTCATTTCTAGTCTACATCTGGTGCTCTATCCTGTCCTCATTCTCAGTCTCTAGCTGGAGACCCCCCAGTTCTTACTACTCCTGCAATCACTGCTATTCTCCAAATTGAGACCCTTCTTGCTCTCGCTTCTAGTCTCCAACTGAAGCCCCTTCCTGCACTCACTCCTAGATTCCAGCTAGAGACTGCTACTGGTCTTATGCCTAGTTTCCAACTAGAGACTCAGATTGTTATATCATACGGGGAGATTTAGTAAATCGGGAGAGTTAAAAATCTGGTGCAGCCAAGCAGCTTGTAACTTCGACTTTTTCAATTAATTTTTGACAATAAAACCTGGAAGCTGATTGGTTTTCATGCAGAGCGAGCTGCACCAGATTTTGCATTCTCCAGTTTTAGTAAATCTCCCCTATAGCCTCTATATGGAGCCCCCTCCTCTACTCACTCCTAATCTTCATCTGGACCTAGACCTTTCCTGTACCCACTGCTAGTCTAAATCTGAAGCCCCCTCCTGTGCTTAATCATATTCTCTAGGTGAAGATTAGCTGGACCACTCTTCTGTTCTTATTAGTAGGCTTCAACTTAAACACCTACCTATGTTCAATCCTAGGCCCCATCTAGAGCCCCCTCCTTCCTTTATTCCTAGTCTCCATCTGTAGCCCCCTTCTATCCTCACTCCTAGTCTTGAAATGGAAATATGGGCCTACAATGATTTTTATCTTCATAGACATAATTGATGACAGACATTATTAATAGTGAACCTTTGACATATGGCTCTGTAAGTTGCACTGATTGGATGCTAACTGGAATTTCAGAGCAAGGGTCATAAAGGCAACTGCCATTCGGTTAGTCACCCAGACCTGGAATTTTATTTAAAGAGGTTTATTCTCAGGCAACCCGGTAACAGTAAAGATGTAATCTCTGAATACAGTGATATGGTAAATACTTTGTGACAGATGTCTCTGTGGGACGTGCCTTATCATTCCTGGAGGAAGCCACTTCAAAGGGGTGGGAATGGAACTGGAACCATCATAAATATCATAAATGCCAGCTGGTGTCCTAAAGATGACCAGTATCTTAAGATTTGGTAGTAGTCCAGTAACTCCATCCGTTGGATGATAATGGTAGTGATGGCAGGGTCCTAAAATATTTGAAAACTCTAAAGGGTGTGTCTCTACCAGGAAGGGGTGGTGAAGGGGTGACATCATAAACTGTATATAAATCAAGACTCCGCTCTCATCTCTATCTATGGGCTTGGACAATGGACCATAAGGACACCTGTGTATTGTAACTCCATTATTGCTTTTACTCTATGTGTAACTTTCTTTTTCTATAACCATTCCTCCCCAATGGTAAAAAAATGTCAAGGAGTTTGAATACTTCAAGACACTGTCACTTCACTGGACACAAGGCACTGTAACTTCACTGCAACTTCAAAGCATATTCATGTGATAGAATGGCCTAGTCAAAGTCCAAACCTAAATCCAACTGAGAATCTGTGGCAAGAAATGAAAATTGCTTTTCACAGACGCTCTCTATCCAATCTGACAGAGCTTGAGCTATTTTGCAAAGAAGATTGGGCAAAAATGTCCCTCTCTAGATCTGCAAAACTGGTAGAGACATCCCCAAAAAGACTTGTAGCTGTAATTGCAGTGAAAGGTGGTACTATTTATTTATTTCATGTACTTATATAGCGCTGTCAATTTATGCAGTGATATATATGTATATATATATATATATATATATATTGTACATTCACATCAGTCCCTAACCCTCAAGGGCTGTACAATCTAAGGTCCCTAACTCACATTCATACATGCTAGGATCCAATTAACCTACCAGCATGTCTTTGGAGTGTGGGAGGAAACTGGAGTACACAGAGGAAACCCACGCAGGCACAGGGAGAACATGCAAGCTCCAGGCAGGTGGTGCTGTGGTTGGGATTCAAACCAACGACCCTAGTTACATAGTTAGTTTGGCTGAAAAAAGAAAAAAGTCCATCCAGTTCAACCATTAAAAAAAAAGATTAAATTTATTTTCCTCCAGACGTAAAGAGTGTCCCCTTGTCCTCTGTGATGACCTCAGGGGGAATAACTCTACACCGAGTTCACTATATGAACCACTGATGTATTTATACATGGAGATCATATCCCCCCTTATGTATTATACATGGAGATCATATCCCCCCTTATGTATTATACATGGAGATCATATCCCCCCTTATGTATTATACATGGTGATCATATCCCCCCTTATGTATTATACATGGTGATCATATCCCCCCTTATGTATTATACGTGGTGATCATATCCCCCCTTATGTATTATACGTGGAGATCATATCCCCCCCTTATGTATTATACATGGAGATCATATCCCCCCTTATGTATTATACATGGAGATCATATCCCCCCTTATGTATTATACATGGTGATCATATCCCCCCTTATGTATTATACATGGAGATCATATCCCCCCTTATGTATTATACATGGTGATCATATCCCCCCTTATGTATTATACGTGGAGATCATATCCCCCCTTATGTATTATACGTGGAGATCATATCCCCCCCTTATGTATTATACATGGAGATAATATCCCCCCTTATGTATTATACATGGAGATCATATCCCCCTTATGTATTATACATGGTGATCATATCCCCCCCTTATGTATTATACATGGAGATCATATCCCCCCTTATGTATTATACATGGTGATCATATCCCCCCTTATGTATTATACATGGAGATCATAACCCCCCTTATGTATTATACATGGAGATCATATCCCCCTTATGTATTATACATGGAGATCATATCCCCTCTTATGTATTATACATGGAGATCATATCCCCCCTTATGTATTATACTTGGAGATCATATCCCCCTTATGTATTATACATGGAGATCATATCCCCCCTTATGTATTATACTTGGAGATCATATCCCCCCTTATGTATTATACATGGAGATCATATCCCCCCTTATGTATTATACATGGAGATCATATCCCCCCTTATGTATTATACATGGAGATCATATCCCCCCTTATGTATTATACATGGAGATCATATCCTCCATTATGTTTTATACATGGTGATCATATCCCCCCTTATGTATTATACATGGAGATCATATCCCTCTTATGTATTATAGATGGAGATCATATCCCCCCTTATGTATTATACATGGAGATCATATCCCCCCTTATGTATTATACATGGAGATCATATCCCTCTTATGTATTATACATGGAGATCATATCCCCCCTTATGTATTATACATGGAGATCATATCCTCCATTATGTTTTATACATGGTGATCATATCCCCCCTTATGTATTATACATGGAGATCATATCCCCCCTTATGTATTATACATGGAGATCATATCCCCTCTTATGTATTATACATGGTGATCATATCCCCCATTATGTATTATACATGGCGATCATATCCCCCCCTTATGTATTATACATGGTGATCATATCCCCCCTTATGTATTATACATGGAGATCATATCCCCCGTATGTATTATACATGGAGATCATATCCCCCCCTTATGTATTATACATGGAGATCATATCCCCCCTTATGTATTATACATGGAGATCATATCCCCCCTTATGTATTATACATGGTGATCATATCCCCCCTTATGTATTATACATGGAGATCATATCCCCCCTTATGTATTATACATGGTGATCATATCCCCCCTTATGTATTATACATGGAGATCATACCCCCCCCCCTTATGTATTATACATGGAAATCATATCCCCCCCTTATGTATTATACATGGAGATCATATCCCCCCCCTTATGTATTATACATGGAGATCATACCCCCCCCTTATGTATTATACATGGAAATCATATCCCCCCTTATGTATTATACATGGAGATCATATCCCCCCCCTTATGTATTATACATGGAGATCATATCCCCCCTTATGTATTATACATGGAGATCATATCCCCCCTTAATCTCCTGTTCTCAAGAGAGCATAAATTCAGTTCCTCTAATATTTCCTCATAGCTGAGCTCCTCCATGCCTCTTATCAGTTTGGTTGCCCTTCTCTGTACTTTCTCCAGTTCCCCAATGTTCTTTCTGTGAATTAGTGCCCAAAACTAAACTGCATATTCCAATTGAAGTCTTACTAATGATTTGTACCGGGGGAAATTATATCTCTCTCTCTGGAGTTTATACCTTTTTTAATACAAGAGAGGATTTTGCTCGCTTTAGAACCCGCAGCTTGGCATTGCATGCCATTATTAAGTTTGTGATCTACCAGAACCCCCAGATCCTTCTCCACCATTGACCCCCCCAGTTGTACCCCCCCTAGTATGTATGATGCATGCATATTATTGGCCCCCAAGTGCAGAATCTTACATTTATCAACATTAAACCTCATTTGCCACATAGTTGCCCAATTACACAGAGCATTGAGGTCGGCTTGTAAGTTGAAGACATCCTGTAAGGACATTATTCCCCGGCACAGCTTGGTGTCATCTGCAAAGACTGAAATGGGATTTATAATCCCAGACCCTATATTGTTTATATATATATTAAAAAGTAAGGGTCCCAACACTGAACCTTGGGGTACACCACTGACACCCCTAGACCATTCAGAGTATGAATCATTAACCACTACTCTCTGAATATGATCTTTTCTATTCATTTACATGCAGATTTTTTCCAAGCCTGTAGACTTTACCTTACACATTAGCCATGTGAGGGGAACTGTGTCAAAAGCTTTAGCAAAATCCAAGTATACCACGTCCACCGCCACCCCCTCTATCCAAGTATACCACGTCCACAGCCACCCCTCTGTCC
The DNA here is from genome assembly GCF_062004578.1 of Staurois parvus. Lineage (NCBI taxonomy): Eukaryota > Metazoa > Chordata > Amphibia > Anura > Ranidae > Staurois > Staurois parvus. Next base: position 3,205,231 of record NW_028318579.1, on the reverse strand, counting down.
AAGTATACCACGTCCACTGCCACCCCTCTGTCCAAGTATACCACGTCCACAGCCACCCCTCTGTCCAAGTATACCACGTCCACCGCCACCCCTCTGTCCAAGTATACCACGTCTGCCGCAACCCCTCTATCCAAGTATACCACGTCCACCGCCACCCCTCTGTCCAAGGTTTTGCTCACCTCCTCATAAAAAGAAATCAGATTTGACAACTTCTGTCTTTCATGAATCCATGCTGTCTGTTGCTTAAAATATTTTTTTCCAGCAAGAACTCTCTGTGGTCTTTTATTAAACTCTCCGTATCTTCCCAACTATAGAAGTTAGACTAACAGGTCTATAATTACTTGGTAAAGATTTTGACTCTTTAAATATTGGCACCACATTGGCCTTATGCCAATCCAGTGGTACTATGCCAGTCATTAAAGAGTCCCTAAAAATTTGAAACAATGGCTTTGAAATGACAGAGCTCAATTCTTTAAGGACCTGTGGGTGTATGCTATCCGGTCCAGGTGCTTTATTCAACTTTATTCTGTCTAAATATTTCTGGATCATATCAATTGTGAGCCAATGTGGACCATCTGGAACTGTGTCAGTACCACGCCCATTATGGACAAGAGCTCCCCCATGCCCCTTTGTATACACAAAGCTGAAGAAGGTATTTAATAAATTTGCCTTCTCTTTGTCCCCAGTCACCCCCTCTAGATTATTATGTAAAGGGCCTACATGCTCGGACTGAACCTTTTCACTATTAATATATTTGAAGAATTTTTTTTCGGTTGGTCCTGCTATCTTTTGCAATCTGTCATTCATTTTAAATTTTTATTTCCTTTTTGCATATTCTGTTATATTGTTTGTAATGTTTAAACGATGATAGCGTTCCTTCATTTTTATATTTAATAAAAGCTCTTTTCTTATTTAAAGCTTTTTTAACTTTGGCCGTAAGCCACATAGGCTTGATTTTTAGCCTTTTAAATTTGTTGCCCATGGGAATATATTTTGCAGTGTGTTCACATACAGTCTTTTTGAAGAACTCCCATTTCTGTGTTGTGTTCATTGATTCCAATTTTCCCTCCCAGTCTAAGTCTTGGAGAGCAGCTCTCAGCCTAGTACTGCTAACCATTTGTCCACTGTGCTGCCCCAATACTTCTACAAAGTATTGACTCCGGAGGGCTGAATACAAATGCCGCCACACTTTTCACATATTTATTTGTAACATTTTTTGAAAACCATTTATCATTTTCCTTCCACTTCACAATTATGTGCCACTTTATCTTGGTCTATCACATAAAATCCCAATAAAATAAATTTACGTTTTTGGTTGTAACATGACAAAATTTAGAAAATTTCAAGGGGTATGAATACTTTTTCAAGGCACTGTAATTTCATGGTAAAGGCATATACATGATATGAAAATTGTACAAAAATCTTCATATGAGGACCAATCATCCAATAATCTGATTGTTATTACACAGCTTTCGAGAGCCGATCACGACGATTCATGCAACAATACACGGATTTGCGAAAAATGTTCTCGTATCATACCAGATCGTACGATTTTCATTTAATCAGTACAGTAGTCACCGAAAATACAATACAAATACAATACCATACATTCCATCACTTTCAAAATTCCTTTCTTTTGTATGAGAATTTCCATAAGTTTAATACGTTCTTCATTTTCAATATGGAGACTAACATTCAAAAAAAAAAGAAAAAGGATGATCCTTTGTCCAACATTCTTATCATGTGTACGGGGCATAATAGCTGCAGCAAGATTAGCTAGATTCTGCTATAGATGAAAGGTGGCATTCACTTATTATATTTATCACCAACGGAATAAGGAAGGTTATATTTCAGCCATGAGCCTAGGTTCCCACCTGTGCGGCCGTGCGGTCCGTGATTTGCGTGGGTATGAGAGCCCATTCATTTGAATACGCTTCTGTGCCCCAAGACACACAGGAAAGAAATCCCCACACTATTTTTGAAATCACAGCCCGCACGGGAACCCAGGTTCCCAGTATGGTTGAGATTTCCAGTGTGGGCAGCATGCCATTAGGAGTAATGGCACCCACAGGTGGGTCCTGCATTTCTCTGTGTAAGTGGTTGTGGCTGCCGGTATTTGTGTGGGTCCAGCAGCGGCACCACCCGCACAGATCTGAACCTAGCCTAACAGTCTCAATCTGAAGACCATTCTTGGGCTCAGTCGTAGTTTCCAACTGAAGCCATCTCCTGTGCTCATTCCTAGACTCCATCTGGAAAATCCTATTGCTGTCAGTTTTAGTCTCTAGCTAGATACCCCTCCTGTACACACTCCTAGTCCTCAATGCGTGCTCTCTCCTAGACTGTAGCTGGAGACCCCTACTGATTTCAGTCCACTTAAACTCTACCTGGGGATCTCCTCACGTGGTTACTCCTAGTATCCAACTGGAACCCTCTCCTGTGTTTATTCATAGTCTCAAGCTATTGTATTCTGACAGTAGAGATTCTCCCACTGTCAGAATACAATCAGCGCTGCAGCAAATTGACTGAAGCCCTGATCAAATAAAAGATTTCCAAAATTCCTGTTTGACAGAAGTCGATCATTAGATCAACTTTTGTTAAGCAGAAAAGGCCATTGATGGATCAAAATTTGGCCAGTCCCTGTTCAACAGTTGGAGCCCTTCTGTGCTCAATCCAGTTTCTGTTTTCAATTTTGGCTGGCTTGTACTGAAAAATGGTAGCCACTGCATAGAAGCTTTCAAAGTAGGATAAAAAGGATAAACTCCCTGTTAGCTTTTTGTCAGTTAGGCAGAATTTATTTCCCTTCCTGTCCCAGAGATACAAAAGGAAATGGCAGATCATCTGTCCAATGTGGGGGATATCCCTCCTTAGACAGTTGTCACTGAAACAGGTGTCCCCATTAAAAGATCTCGCTTTCATTTCTGATCCAGTAAGGATAATAAAAGGTCAGTCTTTCTCATTCTGTGTCCATATTTATAGTTACCAAGGCTCTTTCCTACCCCCCTCCAAAATAAAAAAATAATTATACAGTATATATATATATATATATATATATATATATATATATATTTATGCACACTATATTGCCCAAAGTATTGGGCCACCTGCCTTTCCACGCACGTGAACTTTAATGGCCTCCCAGTCTTAGTCCGTAGGGTTCAATATTGAGTTGGCCCCGCCCTTTGCAGCTATAACAGCTTCAACTCTTCTGGGAAGGCCGTCCACAAGGTTTAGGAGGGTGTCTATGGGAAGGTTTGACCATTCTTCCAGATGCACATTTGTGATGCCAGGCACTGATGTCGGATGAGGAGGCCTGGCTCGCAGTCTCCACTCTAATTCATCCCAAAGGTGTTCTATGGGGTTGAGGTCAGGACTCTGTGCAGGCCAGTCAAGTTTCTCCACCCCAAACTCGCTCATCCATGTCTTTATGGACCTTGCTTTGTGTACTGGTGCGCAGTCATGTTGGAACAGCAAGGGGCCATCCCCAAACTCTTCCCACAAAGTTGGGAGCATGAAATTGTCCAAAATGTCCTGGTATGCTGACGCCTTAAGAGTTCCCTTCACTGGAACTAGGGGGCCAAGCCCAACCCCTGAAAAACATCCCCACACCATAATCCCCCCTCCACCAAACTTTACATTTGACACAATGCAGTCAGGCAAGTACCGTTCTCCTGGCAACCGCCAAACCCAGACACATCCAAGAATTGGCAGACAGTGAAGCGTGATTGGTCACTCCAGAGAACACGTTTCCTTTGCTCTAGAGTCCAGTGGCGGCGTGCTTTACACCACGGCATCCGACGCTTTGCATTGCACTTGCTGATGTAAGGCTTGGATGCAGCTGCTCGGCTATGGAAACCCATTCCATGAAGCTCTCTATGCACTGTTGTTGTACTAATCTGAAGGCCACATGAAGTTTGGAGGTCTTTAGCTATTGACTCTGCAGACAGTTGACGACTTCTGCTCATTGTGCTCTTCAGCATGCGCTGACCCCACTCTGTCATGTTACGTGGCCTACCACTTGGTGGCTGAGTTGCTGTTGTTCCCAGTTGCTTCCACTTTGTTATAATTCCACTAACAGTTGAGCGTGGAATATTTAGTAACAAGGGAATGTCACGGATGGACTTATTGCACAGGTGACAACCTATCACGGGACCACGCTTGGAGTCACTGAGCTCCAGAGAGCGACCCATTCTTTCACAAATGTTTGTAGAAGCAGTCTGCATGTCTAGATGCTTGATTTTATACACTTGTAGCCATGGAGGTGATTGGCACACCTGAATCCAATGATTTGATTTGAGTGCTGGCCCAATACTTTTGGCAATATAGTATATATATATATATATATATATATATATATATATATATATATATATATATATATATACATACTGTATGTTTTTTTTCTTTTGGGGGGGTAGGAAAGAGCCTTATTAACTATAAATATGGAGACAGAAAGAGAAAGGCTGACATTTTATTAATCCTCCTGGATCAAAAACGAAAGTGAGATCTTCTAATGGGGACACCCATATATATATCAGTAAATCATGCTTAACTATTTTCCATGCAACAGAAGAACAAAGCGTATACTGGACTGACATCAAACAGGGAAAACTATACACAATGACACAGTGACTTCAGCCATAAATCAGACCAAGTGTTTGTTAATACAACTGCCATAGTGCTATTACTTAATAAAAATGACATACTGCTTCCCCAGGCGAGCCTGGCTTGCCGTCCTTTCCGTCCTTTCCAATGATGCCCTGGAAGACAGTAGAAAACTTCTCAAATGATGGGAAAACACAAAGAGAAAATACCCTAATTATTAATGAAAACACTTTTATTTGAGGTACTAATATAATATTTATCTCAAACTAATCATTAAAGCTGAATTCCAGGCACCTGCCTGTCACCTAACAAGAGAGGATGTACTGGTAGGCAAGTAGGAGGATAGGCAGGTAGGAGGAGGTATTGGTGTCTGATGAATCTAAGTATTAGTTTTTGGGGTTGCCTAATCATGGTGCCAACATCCACCATGATTCATACAATACAGAACCATAAAGAAATAGAACTTTTTCAATGCATAAAAGACATCCATTCCTATTAAAATATTTTTACATTTATTTATATTGAGCTAAAAGATTGACCCTTAGATGCATAAAATAACATCCTGGCCAAGAATAGCCCATAAAATATCAGGAGACAGTAGATAAAATATTTATTCTGCAGCTTGCCAACTGGGACTGTCAGGGATCCCGGGTCCTCGGCGGTGTGCGCGCATGCGCAGACTGCCGATCTGTCCCAGCTGGCGAGCGCAGAGTCCTCGGCGATCGCGGCGGCGGCCGCGCATGCGCAGTAGCGATCGCGGCCGTACCAATGGGAGAACAGGGCGCTCTATTTAAAGCTGCCCTGTGCATCTCCAAGGTGCCGCAAGGTCTTGTTCCTGTAAATACGCTTCCTTGTTGCCAAACTCTGCCTGTTCTGACTTATGCTGACCCTCTCCTGCTCTGACCCCGGCTCGTCCCTGACCATCCTTCTGCCTGACCCTCGGTACCGCGCTGCCCGCTACCTGCTGAACCTGGCTTGTGACCCCGACCATTCTCCACTTACTCCCCCTGTACCACGCTGCCCGCACGATACTGACCCGGCTAGTCTGACCTCGCTCACTCCTAGTTATCACCCATCCATCCCGCTCGGATCGGGATCTGTCATCCCATCCATCCGCTCGGATCGGACCTGTCATCCCCTTCACAGCAGGCTCATCCCGGGCACATACCCTCAGCGGGACCCCTCTGCCACCGCCGGGGGTGCCCAGGGGCGCGACCTGGTTCCAGTCTTGCACCAAGTCCATCCCCACCATCAGACCCTGGTGAAAAGGCAGACTGGGACTTAGACTCCGCGTCCTGGGAAACCCCGTGCTGTGGACCACTAGAGATCCCGTTGGGTGGAGCCTGACAGGGACTGAGCAGTCTCATCAGTCTGAGACAGCTCAGTTCAATGGAGAGACAGGCCTCAGTACATCACCCCAAATGACGCATAGTCTTACCCTGATTTTATCAATGTGACAAACTCCTGCGCTCCTACCTAAAAACGAATACCTACCAACAAAGGTAAAGCTGCTACATACAGTCATATACCCATAGACAAAAAATATAAATGAAACACAAATGATGCAGCGCTACTACCATAAAAATTCTTCACACATAAATGAATAAGTGAAACAGTGCAAAATTAGTGACACAAAAACCATAAACACACAATATTAAATAGTGCCAAAAAACTCATAAAAAATCACATGTGACAAGTGCCAATACGAGGTCCTAAAAGGACCAAATAACATAAACGGTGCCCCAAGTAATCCAATGGGATCCAATAGTGCTCCAAATCAAACAAGTAAGTCACAACAGGACTCAATGTGCTAAAAAAACTCCCATCAGAACTAAAAATCAGTTCCCACCATATAACACAAAACACACGTGCATCCCAATAAACGCATGAACTAAGAACTGATCATGCAAACAAACATGAATAAATATATAAAGTCCCGTGAGGTGTAAAACACCTGACAATATACAAAAAAACATATATAGAGTCCACAGCAATTCTTGAAGAAGAAGAAGAAGAAAAAAAAAAGTGCTGATAAATGTGCAGAGATATCCAAAAATGGCTGAGTTGCCCGCTCACCTCCCTCTTGCGACCCACACAGGGTCAAAAGGCCTTCTGATCTGAGGGATCAAGTGGCTGCAGCCACCTTATGTGCCTGAAGAGGAGATCTGCTGCCATGTGAGTCTGTGCTGGAATCTGTACATGAGGGGAGGTCAGTGTGGAGAGCTGTGGAGAATTACCTACTATTAAGGGTCCATGTGTTAGTGATCCTGAAGGCCTTTTGACCCTGTGCGGGTCGCAAGAGGAAGGTGAGCTGGCAATTCAGCCATTTTTGGATATCTCTGCACATTTATCATCACTTTTTTTTTAATTTCTTAATCTTCTTCAAGAATTGCTGTGGACTGCAGTCCCGTGAGGTGTAAAACACCTGACAATATACAAAAAAACATATATGAAGTCCACAGCAATTCTTGAAGAAGGAGAAAAAAAAAAAAAAGTGCTGATAAATGTGCAGAGATATCCAAAAATGGCTGAATTGCCCGCTCACCTCCCTCTTGCGACCCGCACAGGGTCAAAAGGCCTTCAGGATCACTAACACATGGACCCTTAATAGTAGGTAATCCTCCACAGCTCTCCACACTGACCTCCCCTCATGTACAGATTCCAGCACAGGCTCACAGGGCAGCAGATCTCCTCTTCAGGCACATAAGGTGGCTGCAGCCACTTGATCCCTCAGATCAGAAGGCCTTTTGAACCTGTGCGGGTCGCAAGAGGGAGGTGAGCGGGCAATTCAGCCATTTTTGGATATCTCTGCACATTTATCAGCACTTTTTTTTTTTTTCTTCTTCAAGAATTGCTGTGGACTTTATATATGTTTTTTTGTATATTGTCAGGTGTTTTACACCTCACGGGACTTTATATATTTATTCATGTTTGTTTGCATGATCAGTTCTTAGTTCATGCGTTTATTGGGATGCACGTGTGTTTTGTGTTATATGGTGGGAACTGATTTTTAGTTCCGGTGGGAGTTTTTTTTAGCACATTGAGTCCTGTTGTGACTTACTTGTTTGATTTGGAGCACTATTGGATCCCATTGGATTACTTGGGGCACCGTTTATGTTATTTGGTCCTTTTAGGACCTCGTATTGACACTTGTCACATGTGATTATTTATCAGTTTTTTGGCACTATTAAATATTGTGTGTTTATGTTATTTGTGTCACTAATTTTGCACTGTTTCACTTATTCATTTATGTTTGAAGAATTTTTATGGTAGTAGCGCTGCATCATTTGTGTTTCACTTACCCTGATCTTGAGGTCTCTGTATTGAATCCCAGGCCTCTCCTTGGTGGTGGGGAGGTGGAAGGGATTGGCTGTAGTCTTCATTGACCCCCTAACCAGGATGAATGATACTTGTTTTTTTTTTTTTTACTTGCATGGGATAGTGTCTAAGTCTTCCTGATTGTTTCACAGAACCCGAATAAGTGGAATCCTCAAACCCATAAAATGCACCATGAACATTTCCGCTGTCCCCCTCCACCCAGACCCTACAAATATGCAAGACAAATAATCCTCTGTAAAATATATAAAATGAGTAATATGTTGAATGGGCAAAGTTGGCAAACTGTGAAATAATAATTTTATATATTGTCCCACGATATTGTATGGGCCATTTGTGAGCATGATGTTTTGTATTTTATGGATCTAAAGATTATCCCTTTAGCTCAACATAAATAAAAGTAAAAATATGTCATGGCAATGGATGTCTTAACATGCATGAGGACACCTTAAAAGTCCAATTTGTCTATGGTTCTCTATTGTGCTGGTGTCTGATGGGGTCATACCAATACAGAGAATAAAAATGGGGCTTCTCTATGCCTATTGCAGTCCTTCTCAATGTCAATCAAAGGATTGAGGAGGAGAAGGAGGGGCATAGATGCTACCTTGCCTAGGACCCCTTTCTGCCTCAAAGTGCAACTGAACCTTCTGTGCTTATTACTGTAATGCAGTCAAGCTGCATAAACAGCAATCATACCTCTCCGCTCCTCCCATGACCTCCTGCTCTCTAGCTCCCTTGTCTCCTCCTCCCATTCGCATCTCTGGGACTTCTCCAGAGCCTCCCCCATCCACTGGAACACTCTACCCCAAGCTATCAGACTATCGTCTACTCTGCCCACTTTTAGGCGATATCTGAAAACCTATCTCTTCAGGGAAGCCTATCCTGCCTTCAGCTAATCCTGCCTTCAGCTAAAATAGAGGCGGACTGACCATTTGGAAACTCGGGCACTGCCCGAGGGCCCGGGGTCAGTAGGGGGCCCCATGAGATGCCCCTGGTACCTTTTTCATAGGCTTTTTTGAGTTTGGGCAAGGACACAGGGGCCCCATGATCCCCCATGAGTAGTCAGTCCGCCCGTGTATTGGAATCTTCTATTCCTCCTACCAGTCCATCCCCCACAGTTGTTACCTTTTGTACCACCAGATCCTCCCTCTTAGATTGCAAGCTCCCAGGATCAGGGCCCTCCTAACCCTCTTGTATTGAACTGTATCGTTGCTGTATTGTCTCCCGTTATATTGTAAAGTGCTGAGCAAACTGTTGGCACTATATAAATCCTGTATATAATCCTGTAATAATATAATGTTCTTTTAGGTTTTATTTTATTTTTTCTAAGTGTTTCACTAAGGAATAAAATACCCTGTTGTCACAGCACCTCGAAGAGTCAGACCACTGCTCTCACACACAAGCAGCAGAGTTTTCCAGCAGTTTGACATTTTCCCCTATGCACTGCTCAGGAACCTAGAGAAGTCTTGATTGGGGCAGTGTGCTTGATTGGGGCATGTTGTATCCTCTGGAGAACCTGGCCTTCACTTATGTGTGAGAGCATCAGTCCAGCTCTCCAAGGTGCTGCCAGCAAAGGAAAAGTTAATTTTTGCTATAATATTTAGGAACATAAAAAACCTAAAGGAACATAATATTCTATAACTGCATATTAGGCCTGATTGCAATGCAGTAATATATACAGAGAGTTTAACTGGGCTTTGCTCCATCTCTGATTGCTTTAAATATGAGGCGTCCAAAGGAAGAGTAGTCTTTTCCATTTTAGCATCTACTCGTGTTCTATAGACCATTTTATCAAAAAGAAAGGCAAAAGCCAATTCGTTTCAAGGAGAGAAAAATGTTCTACAGCCAGATAATTTATACATGAGTCCCATTCAGAAGCCGAGGGTGGATGTTTTTTCATACACACACCTATCAAGCTCCCCTTTTTCCGTGGAAAAAATGGTCGCACAGACACAGTAACACTGAGCCTGTGGTTTTACCAGGCCCAGCCTTACTCAGTAGCAGGGGCGGACTGACCAAGGGCCTGGGGTCAGTAGGGGGCACCATGAGATGCCCCTGGTACCTTTTTCGTAGGCTTTTTTGAGTTTGGGCAAGGACACAGGGGCCCCATGATCCCCTATTGCCCGGGGGCCCCATGCGTTGTCAGTCTGCCCCTGCTCAGTAGCAATGAGTCTGGGGTCCTACAGTTTCTTCAATGAGTGCTGCCTCTACTAGCCTCATGTAAGAACAGCCCTGGGCCCAATAAGAGGTTATAGGTTATCTACAGGAACGTATAGGATATCTAACATAGGATGCAACAGAACAATAATGAAGTATGTAGAAATCAAGTTTTTTATGCCTAGGACTGCCCTAAAGATCAGATATAGCAAATATTCTTACACCTACCGATAGTCCAGGTAGTCCAGGAGGTCCCTGGGGTCCAGCAGGGCCCTCTTTGCCCTGAAAACAAAGGTGGAAAAATAATCTGTAGTTTATTTAGTGTAGTATATGCCATAGAACAATTCCTCACCAAAAATGAACTACAAATCCTGAACATAATCAAGAAAATAAATACAAAAAGTGTGCATTTGTGCAGTTATCTCTTCATTATCTGGAAAAGGCTGCTCAGCACTTATTTTAGCAAACTTCAATACCATCAAACAACCAGTTTCAAAGGGAATCTTGTAATTGCATTTTTTTTTGTGATATGACCCCCAGACCAATGCAATTACCAATCTTAAGAAGCATACATTCAAGCAGTCTAAAAATGATCGAGCTTTAAATTTATTTTATAATTGGAGTCATTTGTATAAATTTAGAAAATATGTTTTTTTGTTTTTTTAGAAAAAAAGAGGTTTATTGCTTAACCTAAAACATTTCACCACTTAGATTGGACGCTGGACAACTGAGTTTGGTGCATTCACAAAGTTTTTTCATCAAAACAATAATGCATACGATGTTTGTTAACTTGAAGTTCCTAAAAGTAAAAGGTGACTTCCTGTCTTCTGGATTAAACCCTGTCCACTTGGGGCTATGCCTTTCCACATGAGGCTACACCCTGCCCACATGGGGCTAAGCCTTACCTACACAAGGCTAAGCCCTTCCATATGACAGTACGTCCTTCCTACATGGAACTAAGCCTTCCCCACATGAACTTAAGCCCTTCCCACATAGGGATAAGTCCTACCCACATGAGGCAAAGCCTTTCCCACACAAGGCTAAACCCTGTCTATGTGGGGCTAAGCCCTTCCACGAGGCTACTGTGCATATGGGACTAAGCCTTCGCCACACAAAGCTAAACCCTCCCCATATGGGGATAAGTTCTGCCCACATGGGGTTATACCTTACCTACATGGGGATAAGTTTTGCCCACATGGGCCTAAGCCTTTCCCACACAAGGCTAACCCCTGCCCATAAGCAGTTACACATGAGGCTAAGTCCTGCCCACAAATGGCTAAGCCCTGCCTACATGTGGATAAGTCCAGCCCACATGGGGCTAAGCCTTTCCACATGAGACTAAGTACTGCTCACATGGGACTAAGTCCTACCCATACAGGCCTAAGCTCCATCCACACAGGGCTAAACCATGTCCACATGGGGCTAGGCCTTCTCCACATTGGGTTAAGTCCTGTCCACTCACCATCCTCCTCATCCAGTTAGGGCACCTCACTGGCCAGTAAGAACCCTCTCTGGACAGGTCTTTGGTGATGGGTGGGACCTAACCCCAAACAAGAACAACACTTAGTAGCAAATGTAAGTATGAATCAGAAGATCAAGGTCTACTGACTCACAAGCACAACTTACATTTGAAAGCTTAAAAAATGTTTTCTTTCAAGCCCAAGTCCAGCCCAAATCTTTTATTCTGTTTTGGATAAAGAGAAGAAAGGATAGAGGAAGAATGTGCTGTGGGACAGTGGGTGATTTGCCACCCTGGGCCAACACTAATTTAGACATCAATCTTACATTAGGGTCTCCAGGGTTTCTCCTTCTTACATCAGGATCCCAAGAGTCACCCCACTTTATATATGGGTCCCCCAAAGACACCCCCTCTTTACATCAGGATCCCCAGAATCACCCCCAGTTTACATCAGGGTCCCCAGAGCTCCAGCTCCATATATCAGGATCCCCCAGAGCTCCTTCTCCTTACATCAGGGTCCCCAGAGCTCCCCCTCCTTACATTGGGGTCCCCAGAGATAACCCCTTTATATCAGGGTCCCCAGAGCCCCAGTCTTACATCAGAATTAACAGACTCACCACCACTTTACATCAGGGTCCTCAGAGCCCCCTCCAAAAATCAAAGTCCCCAGGGGCACATCGGTGTCCCCAGAGCCCTCTTCCTTACATCAGGATCCCCAGAGACACCCCCTTACATTAGGGTCCCCAAAGCCCTCTTCCTTTTATGAGGATCCCCAGCAACCCCCACTTTACATCAGAGTTCCTAGAGCCCCCTCCTTCCATAAGGATCCCCAGAGACACCCCCTTTTCATCAGAATCTCCAGAGTCTTGTTGCTTATATCAGGTTCCCCAAAGCCCCTCTCCTTACATCAGTGTCCCCAGAAGCACCACCTTCACATTGGGGTTCCCAGAGCCCTCTTTCATCAGGATCCCCAGAGACACTCCCCTTACATCAGGATCCCCAGAGCACCTCTCCTTACATCAGGGTCCCCAGAGGCACAACCTTTATATCAGGGTCACTATAGCTCTCTTCCTTACACCGGGGTCCCCAGAGCCTTCTTCTTTACATCCCCAGAGACATACCCCTTACATCAAGGTCTCAAGAGCCGTCTTCCTTTCATCAGGATTCCCAGAGTCACTCCCACTTTAGATCAGCGTTTCCAGAGCCCCCCTCCTTCCATAAGGGTCCCCAGAGACACCCCCTTTACATCAGGGACCCCCAGAATCCTTTTCCTTACATCAGGTTCTCCAGAGCCCCTCTCCTTATATCAGGGTCCCCAGAGGTACCCCTTTACATCAGGGTACCTAGAGTCCTCTTTCTTACATCAGGATCTACAGAGACACCCCCCATTACATCAGGTTCCCCAGGGCACGCCTCCTTACATCAGGGTCCCCAGAGGCACCACCTTAACATCGGGGTCCCCAGAGCCCTCTTCTTTCAAGATTCCCAGAGACACCCCCCTTACATCAGGGTTTCCAGAGCCCTCTTCCCTACATTAAAATCCCCAGAGTCATCTCCCATTTTACATGTGGGTCCCCTAGAGCCTCCTTCCTTCCAGTCATGTGCCTGACTGTCGACAGCTACAAAGAAAGCCTATGCTGAAAGATGTTAAAAGGTGTGTCACCATAAACCATTTGTTTTTTACGAGCACTCACATTTCACCATATCTAACAATCAATGAAGCACCATAGTTCAATTTTCATCATACATTTTCTTAAAGAGTCCCTGCCACAAGACCAATAACTTCAACAATCTTTCCATAAGATTATTTGTACATTTAATTTATTTTATTGCATGGTATTCCCCTGAAAAGCCTCCCTTGTGTAGATATCCAAAAGCCCTGGTACTGCTGCTGGGTGCCGCCATTTTGGATGTGATGGCAGCAGCCCCAGCAGGCTCAAAGCTGTCACTCCAATGTCTCTCTATAGCAGGGGCCTCCAAACCTAAACAAAGGGCCAGTTTACTGTCCTTCAGAGCTAAGGAGGGCCAAACTATTGGGAGTAGAAAAGGTCCTGACTTCTGCAGAACAAACAAAGCCACATCTTTGGTATCACTGGGAGAAATAGCACCCCATCGTTACTGTCATTGGGCCCCATTGTTCGTGTCATTGGGTGGATTTGTGCCCCACCATTGGTGTCATTGGGAGGAATTGTGACCCATCAGTGGGAGTTTTTCTGCCCCTTTAATGGTGTCAATAGGGGGAATTATGCCCCAATGTTGGTATCAGTGGAGAAAAATGGTGCCCCAAGAGTCGAATAAAAGTAGGCAAAGGGCCACATCTGGCCCCCAGGCTGCAGTTTGGAGACCACTGCTCTATAGTATTTCCCTTGACGTCTCCCCTGTTGCATAAATGTTTTTGTAGGGAGAGGGGACGAGGATTTGCGCAAGCACAGGCAGTAATAAGACATTCCAGAAGAGGAGGGGACTATAATGTGCAAGGAGGAAGGGGCTGTGCTAGGGAGTTGATTCCTCTTGGAGTGGTCATATTTTTTAAGCTAAAAGGTACATTGTAAGTGAATGAAAAAGAAAAACACCAATGATTAAACTTTTAAAATAATCAATTTTGCTATTTTGTAAATTAGCAATAGTCTCTTTACGCCGACAAAAATCTGTTGTTTCTACGAAAGGGATTGTTGGTTGTGTGTGGCCTCCAGGACCAAGGTTCCCAGTTCTCCCCATGAGAATCTGCTTTATTGCTTTATGAGTGCCTATTAGGGGGGCTTTACGTTTACATTTTATACAATGTTGGCAAAAAAACATACATCACAAAAAAACGGTGAAGGATCAGAACTTGCTTTGTCCTGTAACAACCTCCCTCCATGGTTCCTGGGGCAGAAATTGCGCATTCATTTCCTTTCTGGGGTCACAGACAGAAAAACCTAATTCTATCCAAAACCAAGGTAATGATTACTGAGCAAACGTCCCCTTTTTGTGCCTCCCTCCTGCTGAAACACCCAAGGCAGCCACCTCTCCTGCCCACCCCTCTGCCTGGCCCAGACGACAATGCTGCCTCTGCTGCACTGAAAACCCCAAGCAGTGTTGTCAGCCCTAGGGTCTCTCTTGGTGCTAGTACATTGTGAATATAAGATTGTGCTTACAGTCTCTCCAGAGGGGCCAGGAGGTCCAGTGGGTCCAGAAAGGCCATCAGGTCCCTAAACATCAGGGAAACAAGTTTTAATGAGAGAATTTATTAATATAAGTCTGTTAATGTAATAAAATATTCAGAGATTGTAATAAAATGGATACTAAGCAGAACACAGTGCAACGTATCTTGAAAGACTCATTACTATTGGCGGAGCTCAAATATAACACAGTGCAACGTATCTTGAAAGACTCATTACCATTGGTGGAGCTCAAGTACGCAATTTTGGTCACAAATAGAGAAATTAAAACACAGACAGGATCAATTTTGAGAATGCTTGGGACTTGTAGAATTTTGCATAGCTAACTAGATGACGATGCTCCAAATAAAGAGGAAGCACAAGTTATTCTAGACCAGGGGTGGGCAAACTTTTTGACTTTAGGGCCGCAATGGGTTCATATATTGGACCCGGGGGCCGGACCAAGAGTAGATGAATGATGTGTATGTGTCATCCATAGTAAGTATAGTAATATTCCCCCATAGTAAGCATAGTATTTAATCCCCCATATAGTAATTCATCCCCCATAGTAATTCATCCCCCATATAGTAATTCATCCCCCATAGTAATTCATCCCCCATAGGAATTCATCCCCCATAGTAATTCATCCTCCATATAGTAATTCATCCCCCATAGTAATTCATCCCCCATAGTAATTCATCCCCCATATAGTAATTAATCCCCCATAGTAATTCATCCCCCATATAGTAATTCATCCCCCATAGTAATTCATCCCCCATATAGTAATTCATCCCCCATAGTAATTCATCCCCCCTATAGTAATTCATTCCCCATATTAATTCATCCCCCATATTAATTCATCCCCCATATTAAGTCCCCAAGTCCCCCCTGTGTCAATTCACTTACCTTTGCTCCGCGCGTTCCTCTCGCCGTGTTCCCGCGCCGTTCCGGTGTAGCATGAAAATCTGTCTCCTATGAGGATCTGCCCCCCTCGACGTATCTGCGCATGTGCCAGTTTCAGGCATTAGCAGTCGATCGGCGATCTCCGGCACATGCGCAGATACGTCGAGGGGGACAGATCCTCATAGGAGACAGATTTTCATGCTACACCGGTCTTCAGGGCGGACTGTGAGAGGAGCCTAGCGGGAGCCTAGCTCCGCGGGCCGGATTAAAAGGTCCGCCGGGCCGTATACGGCCCGCGGGCCGTAGTTTGCCCATTGCTGTTCTAGACTGTCTTGCTGGAACATGTCTCTCTCCTTGTCTATGTAAAGCAAAAAAAAAATGCAATGCATCTCAGCAATACATGCACATCACCCCATGGTTTTCCTCTTAATCTATTAATACCACCTTCTGCGGGCCCTTTAGTGTGGGCTTTAATGCCCAGGAGATGGTGTGGCTTCTGTATCATGTGACTGTTGTGATTGGCTCTTACAGTGGTTACATGATCGGATGTTCGTGCCACTGGCTACTGATCAAAAGCCTTGACAATGACACCAACCACCCCCCCCCCCCCGGCAATAGTGAGAAAGACACTCACCTTCACAGCTCTGGCCATCCCCAGGAACGACAGTCGGGCTCTGCATACACCATCAATCAGCCTGCAGCCTCTTGGATCCCATCTGGTCCCTATGCCACATACTGTATGTCCCTTCTTCGTGGGGCAGTGCTGCCTCCCCTAAAAAATGCCGCCCTAAGCAAATGCCTTGTTTGCCTTGTGGTAAATATGCCCCTGAGTGAATGCGCTCTCAGCACACAACCTCATGCCACCATCGAAGCATATGTGTGGCGGCTGGACATTAAAGCCTACCTTTCTTGTTGCTGCCTAAACGTATTGGCAAGAGGTTAATATAGAAAAAAATGTACTATGTGCTTTATTTCTGGTTAAATGACAATATTAGGTGCTTATATATAATGACCAGGATCTTTACATAGTAACATGTTCACTTGCTAGAATGTTTTCAGAATGATATCATTAGAACATCGTCCTTGAAATGTGTTCGTAGAAGAGACAGTCTCCTAATGCTCTACATCAAGGGTGTCAAACTGGCGGCCCTCCAGCTGTTGCAAAACTACAAGTCCCATCATTCCTCTGCCTTTAGGAGTCATGCTCACAACCAGGGGTGGAAAGACCATTCGGAAACTTGGGCACCGCCCAAGGTCCCGGGTTCAGTAAGGGGCCCCATGAGATGCCCCTGGTACCTTTCATAGGCTTTTTTGGGTGTGGTTTGAGTGTGGGCGAGGACACAGGGGCCCCATGATCCCCTATTGCCCAGGGGCCACATGAGTTATCAGTCCGCCCCTGCTTGTAACTGTCAATCTTGCAGTGCCTCATGAGACTTCTAGTTTGGCAACCGCTGGAGGGTCGCCAGTTTGACACCCGTGTTTTACAGCAAGAGTTTAGGTCACGATGAAGCTGATAAGATGTTCCAAAATAACAGAAATGAATGTCTCCTGCTCTTGTTAATGTATTGCCTGTGCAAATCATTAAGTGAATGTTTTATTATCCAAATGTTTATGGTTTTTAAGGTCCTACATGGCAACTGACCAAGATTGGTGCTTAAAAGCTTCCCTGTTTGGCAAAGGCGCAAGGTATTGGCTGACTTACCAAGTCTGACCTTCACACACATGTGACAATTTTGCGAATTTCTAATCTTTACTTTTGCTTTGTAACTCTTCCCTTCCAAATCAATTTTTGTAAACAGCTGACCGTGAATGCCGGTTGCCGTTTTCTTATCACTTTACATTATAATAACAATTGAGTACTTACAGGCGGTCCTGGATTACCCGGAGATCCGATGAAACCTGGCATACCAGGAATGCCCTGGTGTAAGACAAAAAATGCAGACCTATATTATATTTCATCCAATATACAGGCGTACCTCGGTTTACGAACGCCTCGGTTAACATAATTTTCGGTTTACGAATGAAAATCCATTAAAAAGTTTTTTTCACAGTACGAAGTGTATGTTGGTGCCAATTTTTAAATGCTGTTGCCTGCTTTTTTTTTTCTTCACTATAGCTCACAGAATTAGCTGTCACTTTCCCCAGAGCTAAAGGAGACTTTGTTTCTTTTATCTCGGGAAACAAACTAAAAGGAAACATTGCTTCTTTAAACTCAGGGAAATAAACGAAAAGGAAACTTTATTTCTTTTAGCTGGGGGGAAAGTGACAGCTGATTCTCTGAGCTATAGTGAAGAAAAAAAGCCGGTAATTACTTTTAAAAACTAGCACTGACCTATAGGGGTTTATTTACTAAAGCTGGAGAGTCCAAAATCAGACTCCCTTCTGCATAGAAACCAATCAGCTTCCAGGTTTCATTGCCAAAGCTTCATTGAACAAGCTGAGGTTAGAAGCTGATTGGTTTCTATGCAGAAGGGAGTCTGATTTTGGACTCTCCAGCTTTAGTAAATAAACCCCATAGTGACAGCAACTTATTTTTTACTTTTTTTCTGACCTCCGGAACGGATTAATTGGTTTTCAGTGCATTCCTAAGGGAAACCGCGTTTCGGTTTACAAATTTTTTGCAATACAAAACGTCCCGGAGAATGCATTAAATTCGTAAACTGAGGTACACCTGTATTTCACCTTACACTTAATATACTTTAACCTCCCTGGAGGTATGATTATTTCAGATTTTTGGTGCTGAAAGCGGTACCATTATTTTGCATGGAAATTTGGCGTTTTATATTGTAGGCCTGTAATTCTTAGGAATAACTCACTGAAATCTGTCCGAACAAGAGTCTAGTAAACATCCCGGGTAGGATAAAACTTGAAACATGAAATCATAAATTAACCTCCTAGGCGGTCTGATTATTTCAGATTTTTGGTGCTGAAAGCGGTACCCTTATTTTGCATGGAAATATGTAGTTTTTTATTGTAGGCTGTAATTTTTAGGAATAACTCACTGAAATCTGTCCGAACAAGAATCTATTAAACATCCCGGGTAGGATAAAATTTGAAACACGAAATCATAAATTATAATTTAATAAATGATCATAAAAAATAATAATATAATAATAATACATTTAATTCAATAATATAATCAAACCAAAAACACTGAAATTTGAAATATAGCGCCAAGTTCGCACATCACTGAGCAAGGTCGCAAAATTGTTTTCAGTGTTTGATGAAACATTTCCCCCACAAATCATTATCACTCAATTCTGCAAGTGGTTCTGATTTACTATCGCTGTTCTCTAGCCGGTCTGAAACCGCTTTTGACCTAAAGGAACTCTTTTTGGACGCCATGGACTTTTCTCAGTTTCCAGGCAGAAAGAACAGTAAAAATGCAGGCAGGGCGCCGGACAAAGCACTCGGGACACAATGTATGTGAAATGGTTTGGAACAGTAATGTTATACTATGTGATTTTTGTGAATGTCACTTTTTGTCATTTTCAAATTTCCTGCCGCTCCGTCCCCCGTATGTCCCGACACTCACAGAGGATGGAACCCAGAAGACAGATGCCAGCATCCACCGGATTTCATTGCCGGGGACACTGCAGGAGGGACATCGCGGGAGTGCAGAACAAGGTAAGTGATCGAGGGATTGCGGAGCAACGTTGCATGGTAAGCCCGAGTGTAGCTCGGGGTTACCGCTTGTGGTACTGAAACTTTACCCCGAGCTACACTCGGGAATACCGCCAGGGGGGTTAAAAGACAAGTATGGCCCCCCGTTTATACTTACCTAGGTAGATGCTGCATCTGGCCCCCGCCGGCTCTAACTGTGAGAACTCAGCGATCACTGAGTTCTCCCTGCCGCTCTGAGCAGAGAGTGGGACTGCCAGTCACCGCTACCTGCTCAGCAGATTGCTGAGAGGCTGAGCCAAGTACCGCTCCAGACTCTGGGGTGGATTGTGAGTTTAAAGTCAGGATCTTTCCCCAGCCTGGACCGGCTGAGTGACGTCAGTTGACAGCGGGCTTCAGCCTGCTGTCAGCTGAAAATGGGTCATGTGATTACAGAATGAACTGCACTTCTGTGAGCTACAGGAGAAGTACAGCCAAATGAACTTTGGCTGAACATCTCCTTTAAGCAACCAGAAAACAGACTTAAAGCAGACCTTCACACAAAATGCATCCTCTTCCTCCCTCCAGCCTCTAACATGTTTGCAACTTTTTTTGTTTTTTTAATGGTGAGTGGGTACATTTTCTTGACAGGTACCCACTCCTACTTCCTCAATTCTCATCTAAGTAAGAATGGAACACGTACCAGAAGGTTGCAGGACCAGTCACACCTTGTCTCTTGTTTTTGGTGAACCTTGATCTTTTTGCTGCTCCCATGAGCTTGCTGATATAAGCCATATCTCTGCACTTCCCTGGCCGATATCTGCTCTTTTTTGTACCTGCAATTGTCCTCATCTCCTCTACCACTCATTACTTGCCCTTGACTTGGTCCTCAACTATGCTCCCACTTAATCCCAACCTGCAACCACTTGTTATCGACCTTTGGCTTGTTCACTGACTATGCTTCTGCTTGATCCCTACCTGCTATATAAGGTTGCCACCTCATCCCTTTAAAACTGAACACCTATTAATTACACAGGTTCTGAGGATAAATTATTGCAGATAAGGCACTAAATGAGTTTCAAAACCACCTTAATCAGCCACAGAACCTGTAATTAATAGGTGAGGTGGTAACCCTACTGCTATATCTCCTACTAGAGCGTAGCTTGCGTGGTCACCTTGTGTGGTGACCCTGATGACCGCAACCTGTATATTGCAGCCATAGCTTCGTTCTTTAAAACACTGTGCTACTTAATTGCTAATTTAAAAAACACTAAGTTTTGGCTTTAACACATGAACACAAAAAACCCATCCATGTCTCACAAATTTGGACTTTATTTGCTTGTTGAAGGATTTGCCATCTACAGTAACTTTAAAAATGGTGTTATCTCTACATACAGAATGTACAATGTCTAGAAGGTTTTTACCTGTTCGCCTTTTGGTCCAGCTTCTCCATCTGGCCCTCGGTCTCCTTTGCCGCCCTAAAATATAAATTTTAACAGGTTCAACCCAAACCTCAAACAACATTATCCTTGAAGTTCTCTTTTTTACATTTTCACTCTGTAATATACCCTTTGCTTATATATTTTTTTAATTTCTATTTAAAGGCCAAATTAGCTTTATGTTTAAATCAACTTAAGTACATTGTAGGTGCATCAAAAATTGCAAAACCATATATTATTATTATACAGGATTTATATCACGCCAACAGTTTGTGCAGCGCTTTACAATATAAGGGAGACCAGGGGTGGACTGACCATTTGGAAACTCGGGCACTGCCCGAGGGCCCGGGGTCAGTGGGGGCCCCATGAGATGCCCCTGGTATCGTTTTCATAGGCTTTTTTGAGTTTGGGCAAGGACACAGGGGCCCCATGATCCCCTATTGCCCGGGGGCCCCATGAGTTGTCAGTCCGCCCCTGAGGGAGACAGTACAATTACAATACATTTCAGTACGGAAGGAATATGAGGGCCCTGCTCGTGGAGCTTACAATCTGTATATATATCCAGAGCCTCTCCTATCCTCTGGAACTCCCTGTATGTTCGGTAAGCCTCCATCCTGTCTGCCTTTAGGCGATCTTTGAAAACTCACTTCTTCATGGAAGCCTACCCCACCTCCACCTAAGAACTGTACTTGAATCACCTCCACCAGATCATCCCCCGCACCTATCACCTTTTGTATCACCTCCCCCTTCCTTTAGATCAGTGGTTCTCAACCTTCCTAATGCCGCGACCCTTTAATACAGTTCCTCATGTTGTGGTGACCCCCAACCATAAAATTATTTACCCAGTAATTATAATTCATGAGTGTCGTTTTACCTCCAATACTGCTGCTTTCAACACAGTATCTGCTTTCAACACAGTAGCTGCTTTCTACACAGTAGCTGCTCTTTACACATCGGAAATATGTGTTTTCCAATGGTCTTAGGTGACCTCTGTGAAAGGGTCGTTCGACCCCCAAAGGGGTCGCGACCCACAGGTTGAGAACCACTGCTTTAGATTGTAAGCTCCAAGAGCCGGGCCCTCCTATTCCTTCTGTACTGAAATGTATTGTAATTGTACTGTCTCCCTTATAGTGTAAAGCCCTGCGCAAACTGTTGGCGCCATATAAATTATTATTATTATTATTATTATACAGTATTTATAAAGCGCCAATAGTTCACTCAGCGCTGTACATTACAAAGGGGGACAGAACATGTGACAGAACAATACCAATACAATGCAAAACATGAGGGGATCGAGGGCCCTGCTCTTTCGAGCGATCCTGTATAATAATATGCATGTATGTATTTTTTTTTAATTATTTATTTATTTAATTTATTTATTAAACAGCCACTGCTTAAAGTGATTCTAAAGGTTCTAATAATAAAAAACAAAAACAGTTATACTTACCTGCACTGTACGATGGTTTTCACAGCACAGCTCCAATCCTCTTCTTTTTGGGTCACTCACTGGTGGTCCTGTCTCCTCCCCCTTGCCGAGTGCCCCCAATAGCTAGCCTCTTGCTATGGGGGCACTCAAGCAGTTTCACTACCAAGCCGCGCTCCTGTGATATTGTCCATTCACACAAAGAGCAGCTTGGCTCCTGCGCCCCCTCTCCTTATTGCCTTATCGGCTCACTGGCTGTGCTTGGCAGCAGCAAAAACCAATAGCTCTCACTGCTGTGTGAGCCAATTAGGAGAAAGAGGGACTCCTAAGAGCCGCTTATCTCATGCCCATTGTTGGATCGAGATGGTGCCCTAATAAGTATAAGTTGGGGCTGAAGGGGGGAGCTGCACTCAAAGTTTTTTAACTTAATTCATAAAATACATTAAAGAAGAATTCCAGGCAAAATTATTATTGTCCCATGCAGTGAGGCTGTGCCCGCACTGCATGGGTTAAATGCTCATTTTTGTGTAGGGGCTCGGAAAGCAAAACTATACTTACCTAATCCGCCGATCCTCCGAGTGAAAGACCAGTCCCCGCCGCTCCTGCCCCCTCTCACGCTAGAGGTCTTGTGAATGGGCTGTTCCTGGCATCATCACGCCCATAGACCAGCTCCAGATGTGAGGACAGCAGGAACAGTTCACCCTTGGACGTAGGGGAGCGTGGTTTTCTGGAGGATCAGAGGAATGGGTACGTACAACTTTTCCTTGTGCCTCTGGACAAAACAAGCACTTAACCCATGCACTGCGGGCACAGCCCCACTGTATGGGAAAACAAAAATTTTGACCGGAGTTCAGCTTTAACCCTTTGAGGACCAAGGGACGTATTTGTCCCATGTTTTTAATTGCGTGTATCATCTGATTGAGAACTTAAAACTCTTTTTTTTTTGTTTGAATCAAAATATTAGTTCTTATCAACAAACAACAAATGGATCTAGCTTTTTGCCAATTATTTCATGAAATGGCTTAGTTACAGCAACTGAAGTGTACAAACTTTAAAAACAAAAAAATTGATTCTTTTGGCGTTCTGTAATCTTTTGGTTCTCAAAGGGTTAAGGTTAAAAAAGAAATTTCTGCCTTTAGAACCACTTTAAATGCTCTTGCCCTTGCTAGCATACTGCAGACAAGGACCTTTGATCTATGTGTGGAAGCAGCAGTCTATCTGCAGAGGTCTGAAACACCCCCCGTTGAGTCAGAGCTAGAGCCCTCCAATCATCATGAGAGCATGAACTTCAAGAGCTCTAACTATGACTCATCAGGGGGTGTGGCAGACTCTCTGCAGGGAGACCACTGCTTCCACACAGAGAGCAAGGGTCCTGGTCACCAATGAAAATAGAAAGCCCAGCAATAAAACCTAACAAAGCATCTAACGCTTCCCACCCGTTTCTCCAAAATTAAAAAAGAAGATTTTACCCAGAGGTAAATTAAAAGATCCATTGGGCTTAAAACCATAATATTGGCCTAGATTCTAAGGGATCTTTTTTTATTAAAAAAAAATAACAAATAATAATAAATATGTATGAATGTGACAAACATTTACACAGCCACATAGAAAAATCACTGTATTTTTTTCTAATACTATTATTTCCTATGGATTCCCTCAAGAGTTGGTTCTGGCCAGCTCAGTGGATTGCTGTAGGAAAGTCCTGGATTCTTTCTTGGATACACAGAATATAACTGGATATAACATTTACAGGTAAAGTTGATCCAGGGAATATCCGATTGCCTCTCGGGGGATCAGGAAGGAATTATTTTCCCTGCAGGAGCAAATTGGATCATGCTTTGCTGTTTTTTTTGCCTTCCTCTGGATCAACTGTGGGTGTAGGATTATAACTTTTTTTTTCTTTTATGGTTGAACTGGATGGACTTTTGTCTTTTTTCAGCCAGACTAACTATGTAACTATATGTAACTATGGAATAAGTATAAATCAGCACACATATATATATAAAATCCTCATAAATCCCTTAAAGTCATATCAATATCCTTCCCCTGAAGTACTAATAAAACATATATTCATTGACTTAAACCCAAAACCCACAATTATAGTGAAAAAATCAAGACCCAAAGAGATTACCCAAAAATAAAAAATATCAAATATATATAAAAGAACAAAAATAAAATAAAGTCCCAATATGCAAAGTGTCCAAATAATGTGTCCAAACAAAGATCAATTTCTTGATAGGAAGACGCTTCCTACTCCACTGAAGAAGATGCAAATCAATCACAGGTGCTCTTCAAATACCTCAAAAAACAAAATCTCAACATAGTATATTACCTTTTAATCCCAGGACTAAAGTGCCACACGTGTATCATGCAAAAAAAAACACTCCAGTGTCACAGCACTCATGTGCTAGGGCTAGTGCTGCGGCAGCCATTTTGGATTCTGGAATCCCTGTGTGTTGGAGGTCTGGAGAGTAACGGTGCACTTCAGGTGTCCCCCAGAGCTACAAAGTGATAGTGCTGGATAGGAGTAGCAAGGGGGAATTACCTGGTGATCGGGAGACCCTCTACACATGGAAAGGGGATCGTATACTGGGCATGAGGAGTTTGATGCTGTCTTGCTGATCTTATCGTTTTTATATGTAAGTGGCTACAATAAATTTTATATATGATTATAATTCACATACTGATTCCTGGTCTGTTTGTGAGGTCCTGAGGAACAAGAGGATACCATTCTAAGGACACTCTGTACATATGTGGTTGATTACAAGCTGGAATTTGTTTGTTTTAGGGTAATTATGCACTTTATATATAGTTTGCAGTGATATTTAAATTTTTATTTTTTTTTTCACATGAGTGCTGTGACACTGGAGTGTTTTTTTTTGCATGATACACGTGTGGCACTTTAGTTCTGGGATTTAAAAGGTAATATACTATGTTGAGATTTTGTTTTTTGAGGTATTTGAAGAGCACCTGTGATTGATTTGCATCTTCTTCAGTGGAGTAGGAAGCGTCTTCCTATCAAGAAATTGATCTTTGTTTGGACACATTATTTGGACACTTTGCATATTGGGACTTTATTTTATTTTTGTTCTTTTATATATATTTGATATTTTTTATTTTTGGGTAATCTCTTTGGGTCTTGATTTTTTCACTATAATTGTGGGTTTTGGGTTTAAGTCAATGAATATATGTTTTATATGTAACTATGATTATCAACACCATCTAGTTGTCATAATTTTCTCATTGCAAGAAAAACCACCACATTATGGCCTCTACATAGCACTTACAATTATAAGAGATAATCAAACATTTGTTGCGGCTCTGTATATATTTTTCACATTTTTATATTTTCACATTTTTTCCCAAGCAGCTCCTGATCATAAGTTGCCTAGGCAATTTCCTGTCTTCCAGATGCATGTTGGGAAATTAATATTCCTCCCCCTCTCTTCTGTATGGTATTCCTCACTAACATCACAGGTATATTAACTAGAGCAGGCAGCATGAGATACCTAATAAAATAATAGCAAACTGGGTTACAAATATATAACATGGATATACATAGAGCATATTTATTATACATTACATATGTAGTGCCCCTCCAGATAGTTGTAAGGGGCTAGTTACATTTTTTTTTTAGTTAGAGAGACTGAGTAGCAGCCTGGGGAAATTGTCAGCAGGGTCAAATTCGGGACAGGGCTGGGAGGCTCTGCAGGTCAGTTACCTGTCAGATACCTCCCCCTGCTCAGGAATCTTGGAGGAGATACTGGAAGCAGTAGGTGGTGGTGAGGAGATGCTGGCCTGCACACTCAGAGGACTTTGGCCAATCCCCAAGTAGGAGGCTTGGCATGGGGCCCGGGCAGTCTTTAAGTGTGTTTGCTCAGAAGCAAGAGAGTTCAGGTGGAAGATGTGAGGAAGGCTGAGATGCCAGAGCCTGGGAGTGGGCCCAGTGGGAAAGGGCCTACCAAAAGCCCCGGGCCTGGAAAGCAGGATCACTCCACCCCATTGGTACCCTGAGTGAGGACCACCTGTGGAGCCAAGAAAGGAGCCAGCCCATCAGAAGGCCTAAAGGCCACCACAAAACAGCTCACAGGCAAGGACTTAGTGAGTAATCCTACACCTCCTGGGCCAGTAAAGGGGAAAGTGCATTCTGGTGGGAAACCTGACTAGCTCCTTACTGGGACTGTTCAACCTAAAGTGGCAGGCACTGGATCCCCTTGCCCAGGGATTCCTCTAGACAGCTGGGTAAAGAAGAGGATTTGTCAGGGACCATCGCGACGCATGGGTCTACACATGCGTAGGCGTCTGTCAAGACATACAGGTAGCAGGGCACTAGGACCCAGGCGCACCCGTCGTCTTGACAGTACTAGGCAGGC
This sequence comes from Staurois parvus, assembly GCF_062004578.1. Lineage (NCBI taxonomy): Eukaryota > Metazoa > Chordata > Amphibia > Anura > Ranidae > Staurois > Staurois parvus. The sequence continues at coordinate 3,178,799 of NW_028318579.1, read as the reverse complement.
ACTGGGACCTAGGCGGCGACTGTCAGGTGCAGGGCGGGCTACTTAAGCCAGCCCTGCACAGATGCTTGTTGCCGAATGGTCTTTTGTATCCTGTTGCCTGTGTAGTGAGTACTCTGATCTGGATTGTCTGACCTTGTTGCCTTCTCCTGTCCTGACCCCTTGGCTTGCCTGACTCTGCTCCTGGATGTTCCCTTATAGATCTGATCTTTTGGTATTGACCCTGCGTGTGACCCGACTATCCTTTGCCTATCGTCTTGTACCTCACCGACCCGCTAGTTACCGACCCAGCTTGTTTGACTCTGACTTTGCTCATCCGTTCCATCCATCCCTCAGGGATCCCTGGGCTCCCTCACATCAGACTCTTAACCCACTGGAGCCCTTGGCAGACTCCTCTACCTCTGGTAGAGATACCTAGCAGCTGCGACCTGGTCCCGGAGCGCTCCAAGTCCATCCCCACCATCAGGGGCCCTGGTGAACAAGTGTTCCGGTACTTAGACTCCGCACTCTGGGGAGGCTCTATCAGGGGACTGATAGAGGTACTGTCAGGTGGTCCGTTACAGGATTTATCTGGGGTCTGGGGTGGCACACCAGGAGAGGCTGGAGAGCTCTCCTAGAAGAGAATTTCCCTAATAAAACTTAAAAAAACAAGCTCCAGGACTGTTTACTATCTCTGAAATGCAAATCTGTGGGAGATGGCTGTGCAGGATTGCAGAGGGGCTCAAACCTTCAGCAACTCCTAAGGGGGTATACATTATTATTCTGTGTAAACTGTTGAGGTTGAACTAGAATAATTAAATGAAATCTGATCTTTCAAAGGTCTGCAAATTATACTTTCAACTTTTTATTTAATTTTGAATTATCAGACTCACCTTCATACCATCTAGGCCAGTTGGACCGGAAGGGCCCACAATACCAGGTTCACCCTGCAAACAAATAAATCCAGAGGTAATAAATAAAGAGTTAGCATGCTATCAATGGACAAAATGCATAAACAGCAAAACCCTGAAAATAATCAGTAAAGTATGCGTCATACTTGGCTTTTCCCCTTCCAGCTTCCCGATTCCCGAGTTCATCCCAATTTATCCTATGGATCATGCAGCTCACTAATCAATAGAGTGATTTAGGATGTAGTAGGAGACAAAGTTAAACTTTTTTGGAAAACATAGGGTCTCGAGTCCCCCAATGTTCAGGTCATTTTATTATCCAATAGGAAGATGCCAGGGATGGTACGAGGAAGATAAATTTTTCAGGAAAATAGGGAAAGAGTCCCCCAATACTCCGGTCACCCGATTATTGAGTAAGTAGAATCAGGATGAGGTAGAGGGGAGACGAAACTGATTTTTTTAAAGAAAACATAGGGGATCTCCTTATTATTCAAAAGAGAGATTTGGAAGGTGGTAGAAGGGAGACCAAGCTGAACTTTTCTAAGAAAGCATATAGGCCTGATTCCCCAATGCTCAGGTCACCTTATTAACCAATAGGGAAACTTGGGAAGTCGAAGGGGGGAAGCCAAGCTGAATTTTTTTAGGAAAGCATATAGCATAGGAACTGGAGTCTCTCAATACTCAGGTCACCCACTCATTCAATAGGGAAACTCAGGAGGTGCTGGAGAGGAGACCAAGCTGAGTTTTTTTAGGAAAATGTAGGGGGTCACTTCATTATCGATAGGAAGAATTTGAAAGTGGTAGGAGGGAGATCAAGCTGAACATTTTTAGGGAGACACAGGGGTCTGAGTACCACATGGCTCAGGTCACCTGATTATCATAAAGGGAGGCTTTGGAGTGAAGAGACTAAGCTGAACCCTTTTAGGAAAACATAGGGGCAGACGTCCCCCCAATGCTCAGGACACCTGATTATCATAAAGGGAGGCTTTGGAGTGAAGAGACTAAGCTGAACCCTTTTAGGAAAACATAGGGGCAGACGTCCCCCCAATGCTCAGGTCACCTTATTCTCCAATAGGGAGGTTCAAGAGCTGGCAGGAGGGAGACCAAGCTGAATCTGGTCAGTCTTTTACAATGCTGGTAAAATAGCAACTTTATTTATAATTAAGTGCCCGGTCATACCGGTGAGATTTCAGGTGCAATGTGTGAACTGAAATCGCATCCAATAAATGTGAATGTCAGCGTCTTAATATTTGCGTTTTGCTGCAACGTGATTTCTAAAGTAGCTCTTGCATGACTTTTTCTGCAGTTCTGTTGCAATTTTACATACATAAAATAGAATGGAAATCACACTGCAAATTGCAAGAAATCTTCACAAGTAGCAATAAATTCTTCAGAAATCTCACCTGACATTGCACTGAAAATGAACACAAATTGCATGATTTTAAATCGTAGCGGTGTGACCGGTGACTAAAGATAAATTCCAGCACATTCCATGCCAATACTAACACTTTGTAAGAGAGAGAAAACTGAATGATCAGTGAAGGGTTTCTGCAGCTAAACTCTTGGGAATTATTATAGATTTAAAATTCCCCAACCACTAACATGCAGGAAAGATGGACACGATAGTGACGCCGTGAAAATCTGTATCCCTCTTGAATTGTAAGCTTTATATTTCAGTTATCCAGAGATTTAGGTGCAGCAGGAGAAACCCCTTCAGTAATCCATATAGAAATTCACAATACCTTTTTTCCATCGATGCCATCCCTTCCTGGTAATCCTCGGAGTCCTTTATCCCCTTTAAATCCTGGTATTCCTGGGAGCCCTGGGGGGCCTGCTGGACAGTCTTTGCAAGCATCCTTCAGGAATAAGAATTACATTGTTCCATAGTTAGAAAAAGACTATATATATATATATATATATGTGTGTGAAACTCGAAAAATTACAATATTGTGCAAAAGTTCATTTATTTCAGTGCAGCAACTAATTTTCTTAGATTGTGGATTTGGGGTTTTCATGAGCTGTAAACCATAATCATCACAATGATGACAAATCACAGCTTGAACTATCTTGCTTTGCATGTAATGAGTCTATCTCATATATTAGTTTCACCTTTTAAGTTGCTGCACTGAAATAAATGAACGTTTGCACCATATTCTAATTTGAGTTTCACCTGTGTATATATATATATATATATATATATATATATATATATATAAATATATAAAATAATCTGAAGATTATATTTAAAAATATATATATTTTTAAAAATATATATATTTTTAAATATATTATTCAGATTTTTTTTAACATATAAAAAATTGATTTTAACATATATTTTTACATATATTTGTAAATGCATTCCAAAAAATGTAGACTTGTATTTTTAGACATACAGTGTATATATATATATATATATATATATATATATATATATATATATATATATATACACACACACACATAACATAATATATGTTAAAATTGCTTTTTTATATGTTAAAACAAATGTGAAGAATATATTTAACAAAATATTTTTAAAAATATATATTTTTTTTAAATGTATTCTTTATATATATATATATATATATATATATATATATATATATATATATATGAATAATACATTTAAAAAATATATATATTATTAAAAATATTTTGTTAAATATATACTTCACATTTTTTTAAACATATAAAAAAGCAATTTTAACATATATTATGTTATGTGTGTGTGTGTGTGTATATATATATATATATATATATATATATATATATATATTTTGAAATATATTGAATATGGACAAAATTGTAGTATTCCAAATATATGTCAATATATTTGGGAAGAATATTTTTAAAATATATTTCAAATATATTTTTCTTCCATATGGGAGAGTTCAGCTTTAAAATAACAGGCATGCTTACACTTGTAGTTCCCTGTCAGTTGGAGGTAACTAACAATGTCATAAAGGGAAGCATGGTTCATTTAAGACCAGCAAGGACCTGATGAGGATGGCTCAGTTATCTGTGTCACACACTACAGATATACATGGCAGACGTCACAGCTTGGTGCCAGATCTAAACTGAGGTGTGTAATTGCCATTTTCTATGCTGCTACATGGAGCGCAGTCAGCTGGTTGGGATCTGCTGGCAAACACAGATAAGAACACTGCACATGACAAAAAATATACTTAGGATTACCCACCCTATTACAAACACACCCGAATAATATAACATAACGACACTTGAGCAGAAAATGCACTGAGCACTTCTGTAACAGTAAATTAAACGGAATTCTGCTGTAAATCTATGGAAACTGATCACTAGAATATATAAGCATTCATGTGTAACTGAAGTGGAAACGTGAAGATTTCCTATGTCATACAACAGTGTTTCTCAAGCTTTTGTTTTCAGTATGCAACATCTAGAGGCATCCCAGTTTAAAATGTACAAAATAAAATGTTACTCCTCAATGGAAAACCTGAGCCTGTGAAGATGCACACAGCCGCCTTGATTAACTTCTTTGCACCGGCCGCACGCAAATGTGCAGTCTCCTGGCATCTGGGCCTTGACGCCGAGCGGCCGCACATTTGCGTGCAATTAAGAAAAACATATGTGCTGAGAGCGCGTGCCCTGCGCACTCCCAGCACTCATGTCCGGTACTCACGGAAAGGTCCCGATACCCTCTTTTGATCGGGACCTTTCCCAATCATGTGACCGCCATGACGGTGAATCACAGCGGTCAAATGATCTTAAAACCCCGCCTCCCGACTTCTTAAACCCTTAAAGTGTCGGGAGGCGCCGGTGCCAAGGAGTTAAATGCCATCTTCAGTTTTACCATGCGGTGTGGCTGTGTCCCCACTGCAAGGGTCAAATGCTCGTTTTTGTCTAGGGGGATTGGAGAGAGGAGATATACTTACCTAATCCTCTGATCCTCCCGGCTGGCCCAGCACCCCTACATTCCGGAGCTCGGCACAATCTCATCTTTTATAACCACATACTGTAGATGGATCTGCGAAGCCCATTATATCCTCTACAACTGTTTTGGGCATGTTGGCCAATTAAGATCTTTGATAGGTTATTTTCTTTTAGCTCACATCCAGGGTGAGCCATTGAGTCCCATATATACAGTTGCAAGTAAAAGTATGTGAACCCCTTGGGATTACGTGGAGTTTTGCATGAATTGGGCATAAAATGTGCTCTGAACGTCATCTAAGTCACAACAATAGAAGAACACAGTCTGCTGAACATAATACTACACAAACATTAGATGTTGCCATGGTTTAATTGCACATAACATGTAAACATTCACAGTGCAGGGAGGAAAAAGTATGTGAGGCCCTAGCTTAATGACTTCTCCCAGAGCTAATTGGAGCCAGGAGTGAGCCAACCTTGACTCCAATCAGTGTGATGATATTGGATGTGTTGCTGACAGCTGTCCTGCTCTTAAAAAACACACACCTGATTTGGGTTTACTGGTTTCAAGAAACACTGTCTGATGTGAACCATGCCTCGCAGAAAAGAGCTCTCAGAAGACCTACGATCAAGAATTGTTGACTTGCATGAAGCTGGAAAGGGTTACAAAAGTATCTCCAAAAGCCTTGATGTTCATGTGTCCACGGTAAGACAGACTGTCTACAAATGGAGAAAGTTTAGCACTGTTGCTACTCTCCCTAGGCGCGGTCGTCCTGTAAAAATGACTGCAAGAGCACAGCGCAGAATGCTGCATGAGGTAAAGAAGAATCCCAGAGTGTCAGCTAAAGACCTACAGAAATCTCTGGCACATGCTAACATTTTTGTTGACACATCTACAATAAGGAAAACATTAAACAAGAATGGAGTACATGGGAGGACACCACGGAGGACGCTATTGCTGTCCAAAAAGAATATTGCAGCACGTTTGAAGTTTGCAAAAGAGCACCTGGATGTTCCACAGCACTACTGGCAAAATATACTGTGGACAGATGAAACCAAGATTGAGTTGTTTGGGAAGAACACACAACACTATGTGTGGAGAAAAAAAGGCACAGCACACCAACATCAAAACCTCATCCCCACTGTGAAACATGGCGGAGGGAGCATCATGGTTTGGGGCTGCTTTGCTGCCTCAGGGCCTGGACGGATTGTTGTCATTGATGGGAAAATGAATTCCAGAGTTTATCAAGACATTTTGCAGGAAAACGTACGACCATCTGTCCGCCAACTGAAGCTCCGCAGTGGATGGGTGATGCAACAGGACAATGACCCAAAGCATACAAGTAATTCAACAAAACAATGGCTGCAACAGCACAGAATACGCCTTCTGGAGTGGCCCAGTCAGAGTCCTGACCTCAACCTGATTGAAATGCTGTGGCATGACCTTAAGAGAGCGATTCACACCAGACATCCCAAGAATATTGCTACACTGAAACAGTTTTGTAAAGAGGAGTGGTCCAAAATTACTCCAGATCGTTGTGCGGGTCTGATCTGCAACTACAGGAAACGTTTGGTTGAGGTTATTGCTGCCAAAGGAGGGTCAACCAGTTATTAAGTCCAAAGGTTCACATACTTTTTCCTCCCTGCACTGTGAATGTTTACATGTTATGTGCAATTAAACCATGGCAACATCTAATGGTTGTGTAGTATTATGTTCAGCAGACTGTGTTCTTCTATTGTTGTGACTTAGATGACGTTCAGAGCACATTTTATGCCCAATTCATGCAAAACTCCACGTAATTCCAAGGGGTTCACATACTTTTTCTTGCAACTGTAAATATATATTTGATTAATACTTTGTATTGGATATATTAAATTTGTTTTTTAATTTTTTTAACTCTATCATTCTTTTTGATATACCTTTAGACTGCCACGGCGGTTAAAATCTCTTAAAAAATCTCCCCTGAAGAAGCCCGTGAGGGCAAAACAGCACTCCCTGAGCCACGCATGCGCGGCGAGCATGGAAGGACGTCATATGACGTCCTATCAGAACGAGAGAACCACCTTGCGCTCGTCATTGTACTATACGGCGGGCGGAAGGTGGTTAAACATGTACCAAAAAAAATTTTTCAAAAAAGGCTGCAGCAGGGAAAGGGTAAAAACAAGTATTTCATTGCAAAAAAAAAAGGCAATGATGTATGCGGCACGGTGCTTTAGCAAACCAAATGTTAGTTGGCCGGGTTACACATCTATTTTAAAAATACATGATAGTTTTACTTTACATGATTTATGTATTTTAGGCTTTTGTAGAAAAAGATCACAGCTTGTTATTCCAGCCAGGTTTTTGCGCTGCGATTCTGCGAAGCATTATGAAAGGTGTGCTCACCTTGAGAAGAAGTTGCGCATCTCCTGGGGACAGGATGGAAGACGGACCCTGCAGGGATACAGAATAACAGGAGGTAAATGAGAAAGCTCAGAAGGGGGCGACTACGCAGAACAGACAGAGGCTGGGACATGTGAAGTACCAGGGACTTCCATGGAGGGGCGCTGCACGGGCAGCAGGTTTTCAGCAAAAAACGTCATGAAGAGGAAAACATCTATTTTCAGTGAACTTTTATTATATATATATATATATATATATATATATACTGCATGGTGAAATGCATTTTTTATATATTAAAAGATATATGAAAAATATTTTTTTAAAAAATTTTTTTTTCAAATATATTATTCTGATTTTTTTTTAACATATAAACAAGTCATTTTAACATATATTTTTACAAATATTTGTAAATGCATTCCAAACATGTAGATTTGTATTTTTAAAGACATACAATATATTGGAAATGTATTTTTAAAATTATTTTTCATATATTTTGTATTAAAAATGCATTTCAACATGCAGTATATATATATATATATTTATTTATTTATTTTTAAATATTGAATATTGTCAACATTGTAGTATTTCAATTATATGTCAATATATTTGGGAAGAATATTTTTTAAATATATTTCAAATACATTTTTCTTCCATGTGGGCAGGATCATCAGCAGATGCATTTCAGCATGCCTAGCATGTTTTTTCCAGGATCACCAACAGATGTGTTTCAGTATTATCACCATGTGAGTTCTAGGATAAACAGCAGGAGTTCCAGCTTTACTAGCAGGTGTGTTTCAGCATCATCAGTACTGTATGTGTTTTCCAGGATCACCAGCTGATGTGGTTCAGCATCATCAGTACTGTGTGTGTTTTCCAGGATCACCAGCTGATGTGTTTCGGCATCATCAGTACTGTATGTGTTTTCCAGGCTCACCAGCTGAAGTGTTTCAGCATCATCAGTACTGAATGTGTTTTCCAGGCTCACCAGCTGATGTGTTTCAGCATCATCAGTATGTGATTTCCAGGATCACCAGCAGGTGTGTTTCAGCATCATCAGTACTGTATGTGTTTTCCAAGATCAATAGCAGGTGTGTTTCGGCATCATCAGTACTGTATGTGTTTTCCAGGCTCACCAGCTGATGTGTTTCAGCATCATCAGTACTGTATGTGTTTTCCAGGCTCACCAGCTGATGTGTTTCAGCATCATCAGTATGTGATTTCCAGGATCATCAGCAGGTGTGTTTCAGCATCATCAGTACTGTATGTGTTTTCCAGGATCACCAGCAGGTGTGTTTCGGCATCATCAGTACTGTATGTATTTCTAGGATCACCAGCAGTCATGTTTCAGCATCATAAGTACTGTATATGTGTTTCCAGGATCACCAGCTGATGTGTTTCAGCATCATCAGTACTGTATGTGTCTCCAGGATCACCAGCTGATGTGTTTCAGCATCATCAGTACTGTATATGTATTTCCAGGATCACCAGCTGATGTGTTTCAGCATCATCAGTACTGTATGTGTTTCCAGGATCACCAGCTGATGTGTTTCAGCATCATCAGTACTGTATGTGTCTCCAGGATCACCAGCTGATGTGTTTCAGCATCATCAGTACTGTATATGTTTTCCAGGATCTTCAGTTGATGTGTTTCAGCATCATCAGTGCTGTTTGTGTTTTCCAGGATCACCAGCTGCTGTGTTTCAGCATCACCAGCATGTCTGTTCCAGAACCATCAGCAGGTGTGCTTCAAGAACACTAACACAGAGTTGTAAGCATCATCAACAAGTGATTTTCAGAGTAAGCAGCAGGTGCCCCAGCTTTCCCTACAGCTGTGTTTCAGCAACAGCAGTATGTGTTTTCCAAGATCACCAGCGGGTATGTTCCAGCATCACCAGAAGGTGTGTTTCAGCATCATCAGTATGTGTGTTCCAGAACCATCAGCTGGTGTTCTCCAGGATCACCAGCAGATGCATTCCAGGTTCACCATCAGGTGTGTTTAAACATAAACAGCATGTGATTTAGTTTTACAAGCGATGTGTTTCAGCATCACCAGTATGTGTGTTCCATGATCACTGCCAAATTTTTTTCAGCATCATTAGCATGCGTGTTTCAGGATCACCAACCAGTGTTTTCAAGCATAACCAGCAGGTGTGCTCCTGGATCCAGAAAAAAACATAAGACTTTTATGGTGCCAATATTACTCAATTGATAAAAAATCTTCAAAAATGTATTGTAATCATTAAAACTCTGCATTAAAATATATATATATTCATCAAACATGTTGCTGGAGTTACAGATCACATTCTCCATATACTGTATATATCAAGCATAATTTACACTCACCAGCAGGGGCGGACTGACAACTCATGGGGCCCCCGGGCAATAGGGGATCATGGGGCCCCTGTGTCCTTGCCCAAGCTCAAAAAAGCCTATGAAAAAGGTACCAGGGGCATCTCATGGGGCCCCCTACTGACCCCAGGCCCTCGGGCAGTGCCCGAGTTTCCAAATGGTCAGTCCGCCCCTGCTCACTAGCCACTTTATTAGGTAACACAAATTGTTATAAGTGCTATATTTTCCTTATTTTAAGGGACTTTTTTATGCAAATGAGCATGTAGTTAGATGTGATTTTATTTGTGTTGGAGTTCCTCTTATTGTTTTGTAATTTTGTTGTGTAATGTATTCACAATGACAATAAATTAATCTAATCTAATCAGCCAATCACACGGCAGCATTTAAGCAACTCAATGCATTTAGGCATCTAGACATGATGAAGACAATTTGCTGAAGTTCAAACCGAGCATCAGAATGGGGAAGAAGGGGGATTTAAGTGACTTTGAACATGGCATGGTTGTTGGTGCTAGACGGGCTGGTCTGAGTAATTCAAAAGCTGCTGATGTACTGGGATTTTCACACACAACCATCCCTAGGGTTTACAGAGAATGGTCTGAAAAAGAGAAAATATCTAGTGAGTGGCAGTTGTGTGGATGAAAATGCCTTGTTGATGTCAGAGGAAAGAAGATAATAGGCAGATTGGTCTGAGATGACAAAGAAGGCAACAGTAACTCAAATAACTACTCCTTACAACCAAGGTATGAAGAATACCATCTCTGAATGCACAACATATCGAACCTTGAAGCAGATGGGCTACAGCAGCAGAAGACCACACCGGGTAGCAAGGCGTACCTAATAAAAAGTCCAGTGAGTGTACATCACGTTGATGTCAAACATACTGAAACATTGATTTTTAGTCTACATACACTTTAGGTGGGGAGGCATAATTCTTAGCCTTTCTTTGTATCCCGAACAATTCTTCTGGCAGTTATGGCTGCAATCTTTCTTGGTCTACCTGACCTTGGCTTGGTATCAAGAGATCCCCAAACTTTCCACTTCTTAATAGGTGATTGAACAGTACTGATTGGCATAATCAAGGCTTTGGACATCTTTTTATGTCCTTTTCCATCTTTATAAAGTTCCATTACCTTGTTACGCAGGACTTTTGACAGTTCTTTTCTGATCCCCATGGCTCAGTATCTAGCCTATTCAGTACTTCCACGTAAGAGCTAACAAACTCATTGACTATTTATACACTGACACTAATTGCCATTTAAAAAGCCACAGATGTGGGACATTAACCTCTACTTGGCATTGTAACCCGTGTGTGTGTCACCTTGTGTGTCTGTACCAAGGCCAAACATTCCGGGGGAGGGGAACTTTTGAGCACAACCGAACCTTTAAATGAACCCGTCACATACACAAGTGCGCTCAAACGAACAATACTGCCAAAATGCCGACACCAAGTGCCTCTCATAATCATGTCATAGATTTTACAGCATCTCTTTTGATTCTTTTCTGCTACACAGAGGATCTTGACTGCTCCCAAGCTTGGAAATAATCCCAGGCTGGCACGTTTTATTGATGTATAAAATAAGACATCGGCGGTCCTATTTCTGGATGTGCACGCTTCTTGAGCACAAGCTATGAACTAGGAGCTAGCACACCTAAAGGAAGGCTCAGGGTGCTTTCTTTGCTTCAACAAGGTCTGCGGATGGTTTTATCAGACAACAAAAGATGACTGAAAGCTCTCTCATGCTGCGCTGTAACCTTTTACATGCTCAGAATTTAACCTCCTCGGCGGTCTGATTATTTCAGATTTTTGGTGCTGAAAGCGGTACATTTTTTTGCATGGAAATATGTAGTTTTTTATTGTAGGCTGTAATATTTAGGAATAACTCACTGAAATCTGTCCGAACAAGAGTCTAGTAAACATCCCGGGTATGATAAAACTTGAAACACAAAATCATAAATTAATAAATAATCATAAAAAATAATAATATAATAATAATAAATGTAATTCAATAATATAATCAAACCAAAAACACTGAAATTTGAAATAGAGCGCCAAGTTCGCACATCGCTGAGCAAAGTCGCAGAATCGTTTTCAGTGTCTGATGAGGAATTTCCCCCACGAATCATTATCACTCAATTCTGCAAGTGGTTCTGATTTACTATCGCTGTTCTCTAGCCGGTCTAAAACCGCTTTTGACCTAAAGGGACACTTTTTGGACGCCATGGACGTTTCTCAGTTTCCAGGCAGAATGGGCGGTAAAAATGCAGGCAGGGCGCCGGACAAAGCACTCGGGACAAAATGTATGTGAAATGGTTTAAAACAGCAATGTTTCACTATGTAATAATCATTTTAATTTTTTAAAATTTTAAAATTTGCCGCTGGTTCCGGCGCCCGTACGTCCCGACGTCACAGGGACTGAAACACAGAAGCCGGATGCCGGCATCGGCCGGAGGAGATGGCCGGGGACGCTGCAGGGGACACATTGCGGGAGCGAAGGACAAGGTAAGCGCTGCAGTGAATCCCTATGCAACGCCGCATGGTAAGCCCGAGTGTAGCTCGGGGGGGTTACCGCTTTTGGTACTGAAACTTTACCCCGAGCTACACTCGGGAATACCGCCAGGGGGGTTAAAGCGGTAGTAAACCCTAAACCAAAAATATATGATATATCAGCTTACCAATCATTAGATGTGGTGGCTGCATTAGTTTTCTTTTTCTAGGCTTATTTGTTCTGTTTTCACCTGGAGATCAAAGCCAGTAACACACCTCCTGTCTTACCCCCGGTTCACATCTATGCGGGTGGTGCCGCTGCGGATCTGCACGAAATTCTGTGCATCCGCACCACCTGCACAGAGAAATGAGGTGAACTAACACTTTAAAAAGTAATGCAAAGGCTGAGGATTATGCCTCCCCACCTAAAGTGTATGTAGACTAAAAAAAATGTTTTAGTATGTTTGATATCAACATGATGTACATTGATTGTTACCCGGTGTGGTCTTTTGCTGCTGTAGCCCATCTGCCTTAAGCAGATGTTTTGTGGTTCGATGTGTTGTGCGTTCAGAGATGGTATTCTGCATACCCTGGTTGTAACGAGTATTTTTTTTTTTCTAATTACTGTTGCCTTTTTATCATCTTGAACCAGTCTGCCCATTCTCCTCTGACATCAACAAGGCATTTTCCTCCACACAACTGCCACTCACTGTATATTTTCTCTTTTTTGGACCATTCTCTGTAAACCCTAGAGATGGTTGTGCGTGAAAATCCCAGTAGATCAGCAGTTTTAAAATACTCAGACCAGCCCGTCTTGCACCAACAACCATGCCACGTTCAAAGTCACTTAAATCCCCTTTCTTCCCTATTCTGATGCTCAGTTTGAAATTCAGCAAGTCGTCTTCACCACATCTAGATGCCTAAATGCATTGAGTTGCTGCCATGTGATTGGCTGATTAGCAGTTTGTGTTACCAAGCAGTTGAACAGGTGTACCTAATAAAGTGGCCGGTGAGTATATTTGATGCTTGATATATACAGTATATATGGAGAATGTGATCTGTAACATGTTTGATTAATATTTTTTTTTAATGCAGAGTTTTAATTATTACAATACATTTTTTAAATTTTTATATCAATTGAGTAATTTTGGTACCTTAAAAGTCCTATACATTTTTTTCTGCATTCTGGATTAAATGCCTAAATGCATTGAGCTGCTGCCATGTGATTGGCTGATAAGCAATTTGTGTTACCAAGCAATTGAAAAGGTGTACCTAATAAAGTGGCCGGGGAGTGTATTGCTGTTTTAATGTTGCCTTACATAATCTGAAAATATTATTATTCCAGTGCTATAGAGAGCACTCCACCCAGACACGTTTCGCCTCCTGCTGGGGCTTAATTGTAGAAATCACGGTCGGGTCGTATAGGCCTCTTTCACACAGGCATTCCGTATGTCCGTTTTTCATCTGTTCGTTTGTGGATGAAAAACAGACCCCCGTGTATTTCTATGAACTTGCGGAAGTAAACGGATGAACATCTTTTTACATCCGGTAATGTCCGCATCTGTTTTTTTGAATGGAAGAAAACCCTATTTTTCTTCCGCAAAAACCCCTGGAACGGATGAAAAACGGATGGCAACAGATGTCAATGGATGTAAAGGGACCAAAAGCGGATGTAGATGGACTAAAACGGATCTAAGCGGACGAAAAACGTATGTAAACCAATGTAAACAGATGAAAAATGGATGTAAACGGAGGCAAAACAGATGTAAACGTCCGAACGGATAAAAACGGATGTAAACCAATGTAAACGGATGAAAAAATGGCTGAAAGAAATGGATGAAAAACGGATGAACAAATGGATGAAAAAGCACATGAAAAAACAGATGTAAACGGATGAAAAACAGAAGAAAAAAGGGATGCAAAAAACAGATGAAAAAGCAGATAAAAAAAGGGGTGCAGATGGATGATAAAAATGAATGAAAAAGCGGATGAAAAAGTGGATGGAAATGGATGGAAAAGCAGATGAAAAATGGATGTAAACGGATGAAAAATGGATGAAAAATGGATGAAAAAATGCATGCAAACAAATGAAAAAACGGATGAAAAAGTGAATGAAAAAATGGATGTAAACGAATGAAAATGGATGAAAAAATGGATGCAAACAAATGAAAAAACGGATGAAAAAATGGATACAAACGGATGCAAATGGTTGAAAAAACGCATGAAAAAACTAATGGAAACAGATGAAAAATGGATGAAAAAACGGATGAAAAACGGATGTAAACCAATGTAAACGGATGAAAAACAGATGAAAAAGCGGATGAAAAAGTGGATGAAAAAGCAGATGAAAATGGTTAAAAAATGGATGTAAAGCCATGTAAATGGATGAAAAACAGACGAAAAAGCGGATGAAAAAACAGATGAAAAAGCAGATAAAAAAGGGATGCAAATGGATGAAAAAACGGATGAAAAAATGTATGTAAATGGATGAAAAAGCAGGTGAAAAACGGATGTAAACGGATGAAAAATGGATGAAAAACGGATGAAAAAATGCATTCAAACAAATGAAAAAACGGATGAAGAAGTGAATGAAAAATGGATGAAAAATGGATGAAAAAATGGATGCAAACGAATGAAAAAACAGATGAAAAAGCAGATGAAAAAATGGATACAAACGGAGGAAAAAACGGATAAAAAGCGGATGAAAAAACTAATGTAAACAGATGAAAAATGGATGAAAAAAACGGATGTAAACCAAAGTAAACGGATGAAAAACGGATGGAAAAACGGATGTAAACCCATGTAAACAGATGAAAACAGATGAAAAAGTGGATGAAAAAACGGATTAAAAAGTGGATGAAAATGGATAAAAAAAGGATGTAAACCCATGTAAACGGATGAAAAACAGATGAAAAAGCAGATGATAAAAGGGATGTAAATGAATGAAAAACGGATGTAAACGGATGTAAGCAGATGAAAAACGGATGTAAACCAATGTAAATGGATGAAAAGCGGATGAAAAAATGGATGAAAAACAGATGTAAACCCATGTAAACAGATGAAAAACAGATGAAAAAGCAGATGAAAAAATGGATGAAAAACAGATGAAAAAGCAGATGAAAAAACGGATGAAATAACAGATGTAATCGGATGAAAAAGCAGATGAAAAAATGGGTATAAACTCTTCCATTTTTTCTTTCAAAAAATGTGACTGAACTGAGGAACAAACACAGACCCATAACTGACCTTAGGGTGGCACCGAAGCTTCAAAATTTTTGGCATCATGCCTCGCTATTTTTTTCAGTAACATTTTTTTTTTGGATCCGTTACAAGGTTGCCTTTCTGAAGAACCTGCCAATAAGAGCTTTTTATGTCGCAGGTTGAAAGCAAAAAGCTACTTCCTCGCAATTAGTAGCAGCTTTTTCAGTTGGCCCTTGGGTTGTCCATCTTGTCCACTTGTGTCCCTTTAATCGGACTTAGGGACCCAAGCCCAGTTAAAGGGACGCAAGCCTTTTATGACCTCACGTAACGGTTTGGTCACATATGTCGGGTGAGAACACAACCGGTGAATCATTTCGTATCACAACACTAGAAGGAATGTCAAAGTCTCGGATTAATGAAGGACATCGATGCAGCAGAAGCGCAATTACATTGTCACTTTTAATTTGTTGCTGGACTGTATTTTATTTCAATCAAAAAATTTGATATCATTTCTTATTGCAATTGTTAGTGGAGCGCGACACTATTTTTGATTTTTTTTTTGGACAGTAATTTGGCAGTGAATGTATAGCGCAGATAACATACCGGTTCACCGGGAGGTCCTGGCTCTCCTGGGTTTCCTGGGAAGCCCTAGAAACAAGGGAAGAATAATTCATTAACTCAAATCTTGTTTAACAGACTTCAGATCACATCTAATAAATTATGGAAAGAGACTTTATACTGTGTAAATTAGAGAAATACTTATTAAAAAAAAATTTGAAAAATTAAAAAAAGGTTGCCAGCTGTAGGAAATAACAAGAGACTCTACTTTCCTAAGTAAACTCTGACATGAATAATTTTGCTCTAAAGCATACAATTGCAGATATTTCTCCTAATTAGTTGAGTCAGTTTGTTTTCTTTAGCTGCGGAGAACTTGCTTTAAGTCCAAAGATAAAAGGAACGCGGATGAGTTATTTCAGAATATACGCATCTAAGAACCAGGTCTGGAGACCAATAGCTCTAGGTTTTTAAATATGTTTCAAGCCTTATTCTTGAATTGATTTAGTTTAGTATGTATGGATGGAAATTGAAGTATCTTTTGTTGCTTCAGGACCCCTTCATATGTGTGCATCCCATAATGCAATAGGTTTTTGTGGATGAACGTACTGGTGGGGCACCTTATAGAGACACTATTCAGATGTCCCTTTAAGAGCATAACTGTGCCAAATAAAACAAAATCGTAGTTTATTCTTGGACACCAGTATGCCCTCTCAGAAGTTGAGAGGCTGAGAAGTAGACAGGGCAACAACTAACAGACTTCAGATCTATGACCCTTACTCTCAAGCCAAGGAGTCTGTTTCAGTTGCATAGTTAGTCTGGCTGAAAAAAGAGAAAAGTCCATCCATTTCAACCATAGAAAAAAAAAGTTATAATCCTACACCCACAGTTGATCCAGAGTGTGACAGGAGTGACTTTTGGGGGTGGGGGGACCTCTGTATCATCTTCCCAAATTCCCATTATGTTTAAGGCACCCTGTGCCTGTTAAGGGGTACAGGGTGTGTATGTGAATGTCTGAGTCTTGTGTATAGTGTGCGTTCCTTAGTTCTCGGCCACATGGCTGTCCATTGTCTGTTTGCCATGTGCTACCCCCCATTGTGCTGTGTCTTTCTGTCCAGCCAACTATTATGGGATGTACTGTTTGTGTATTGGTGTGGGGGTTGGTCAATGTCCTTTGCCATGTGTTTCATCCCATTGTTCTGTGTCTTGGTGGGATGGGGAAGGGTGATGATGTATTTCCTGTTCCTGGTTGTGTTTCCCCGCCCTCTGTATATATCCTGTGGTTTGTGTAAAATAAAATGGAGTTGGCTTCCTGTTTTAAGAAGAGCTGGGTGCTGTCTTTTTCCTGAGGGATTTCAAGGGTGTGGTCCGTGGATGGTGTTCGGACAGGGGAAGCTGCGGTATAACGGAATATACCCAAGTGCGGTCGGGTACCGGTTCCATTACACAGAGGAAGGCAAAAAAAAAAACAGCAAAGCATGGTCCAAATTGCTCCGCTTGGGGAAAAAAATTCCTTCCTGATCCCCGAGAGGCAATCGGATATTCCCTGGATCAACTTTACCTATAAAAGTTGAAATAAGTAACACCATGCATTATCCTTCATAAGAATGCCTGACATTTACCCAGGGGTGTATTTACCACAAGGCAAACATGGCACTTGCCTAGGGCGGCATTCTTCAGAGGGGCAGCACCCTCCCAGGAAGAAGGAACATATGTAGTATGGGGACCATGTGGGATCCGACAGAGGCTGCGGGCTGCTTATTGGTGTATGCAGAGCCTGACTCCCATTCCCAGGGAAGCCCGTAGCTGTGAAAGTGAGTGTCTTTCTCTCTGTTGTTGGGGGAGGGGGTGGGTGAGTGTTAGTGGAAGGCTCTCTCGGGTGGGGGGGAGCAGGAGTGTTGTTGGTCACTGTCAGGCTCTCTCCATGGGGGGCGCTGTTGGTCGGTGTCAGGCTCTCTCTGACGGGGGGGAGGGGGTCTCTGATTTTTGTGTTGCCTAGGGCAGCACAAAACCTAAATACAGCTCTGCAGTTACCATTATTTATGACTAAATATTCAGACTGGAACATACCCAAACCCATGGCTCTGCTCCAGACTTGCACCTTTCAATCCACATGGACAACCTAGGTGCAGGCTACCATACAAAAAACTGGTCACCTACCCAGATCTATAACTGGCTTTTTAAACAGTGAACATGGAAGGCGTCACTACGTGAAAAAGTAAAAAGTAGGGCTATCCAGTTCAACTTGCCAGCCTACCCCAGTCTAATCATGGCTATTGTCGGCAAGGAACATGGATGGGTATAACTTATCAACAGAGGGGGATAAGAAAAGTCAGTTCAATCTTCCAGCCAGTTAGCCAACTATCAAAAACCAAATTAACCTATCTAAGAACATGTGTTTAAAAACAGGGGTTTAGTTAGCACACATTTGCAAATACATACGTAAGCCACAGAGCCACGTCACGGCACCCTGAATATCTGTGGTCCTAACTCTATAAATCTTGAGAGTCCTCACAGTGGAGGCACATGCATTTAAATGGATAGAAACAAGGCTACCATAGCCCATCTCAGGGGCGGACTGACCATTGGGAAACTCGGGCACTGCCCGAGGGCCCGGGGTCAGTAGGGGGACCCATGAGATGTCCCTGGTACCTTTCATAGGCTTTTTTAGGTGTGGTTTGAGTGTGGGCGAGGACACAGGGGGCCCCATGATCCCCTATTGCCCGGGGGCCCCATGTGTTGTTAGCCTGCCCCTGGCCCATCTCCAGTCTAAGTCAAGAATAAATATAAGCTGCATTCCAAAACCTACCTATTCTTTCTATATTTAAGTAAAAAAAAAAATTAAACTGCATACGTTGAAGTCCCCTATACTTCCCCTATCCTTGTGAGCAAGCCAGCAGAGGTGAAACAGGTCAAGGAAGGTGCTTTTGGGTGGAGACATCAATGTATGTAGTTTAATAGAGAGAAGAGCTAAGTTTTAGAGTACCGCTTAAATATTAACTCTTGAATAACACCAATTGTTAGTAATAAATGTATTATCGAGCTTATAAAGCCAACGAGTGTAACCATTTACCTTCCGTTTTTTTAATTAATTATCTCTGATAACATGCCACACTTTCCCTGTTCAAAACCTGTCTACAGTAAGTTAGGAAACCAGCATCCATTTTTTAAATAAACTGCAGGCTGTTCTTTCTAAAGACATGAATGTATTCCACATAATGCTAGATGAATTCATTTCAGACATTTGATGGCCCATAATACTATTGGTATCAGTGGCCATTTCCCCTACTGTAGCTACTAGATTTCAGCTGTTTAGATTAATGTGCATGGTTGGATGCTGTGGGTTGTTGTCAGGGGCGGACTGACCATTTGGAAACTAGGGCACTGCCCGAGGGCCCAGAGTCAGTAGGGGGCCCCATGAGATGCCCCTGGTACCTTTTTCATAGGCTTTTTTGAGTTTGGGCAAGGACACAGGGGCCCCATGATCCCCTATTGCCCGGGGGCCCCATGAGTTGTCAGTCTGCCCCTGGTTGTTGTACTCTCATTTATTACAAATGAAATAAAATAAAATGAATGACGATACTTACATCTTGTCCTGGTGGACCTTGAGGACCTGGTGTACCAATAAGACCTCTATTACCCTGTAAATATTAAAAAATATCATTATAAAAAATGTATGTATATCTCCTTCCACAACCAAATATAAATTATGTAGAGAGGTATTTAAGCCCACACACTGTTAGGAAAAGGATGGATTAATTAGTAGTAGATGTAACACTGCCAACCTGTCTTTGTCCGCTATTACCAAGATTGAGTGTGTCCTTCTCTCTCCCCGCGTTCCAGTGTGTCATTGTTCTCTATCCCCACATTCCAGTGTGTCATTGTTCTCTATCCCCAAGATTCAGTGTGTCATTGTTCTCTATGCCCAAGATCCAGTGTGTCATTGTTCTCTATGCCCAAGATTCAGTGTGTCATTGTTCTCTATGCCCAAGATCCAGTGTGTCATTGTTATCTATGCCCAAGATCCAGTGTGTCATTGTTCTCTATGCCCAAGATCCAGTGTGTCAATGTTCTCTATGTCCAAGATCCAGTGTGTCAATGTTCTCTATGCCCAAGATCCAGTGTGTCATTGTTCTCTATGTCCAAGATCCAGTGTGTCAATGTTCTCTATGTCCAAGATCCAGTGTGTCATTGTTCTCTATCCCCACATTCCAGTGTGTCATTGTTCTCTATGTCCAAGATCCAGCGTGTCATTGTTCTCTATCCCCACATTCCAGTGTGTCATTGTTCTCTATCCCCAAGATCCAGTGTGTCATTGTTCTCTATCCCCACATTCCAGTGTGTCATTGTTCTCTATCCCCAAGATCCAGTGTGTCATTGTTCTCTATGCCCAAGATCCAGTGTGTCATTGTTCTCTATGCCCAAGATCCAGCGTGTCATTGTTCTCTATCCCCACATTCCAGTGTGTCATTGTTCTCTATCCCCAAGATCCAGTGTGTCATTGTTCTCTATGCCCAAGATCCAGTGTGTCATTGTTCTCTATGCCCAAGATCCAGCGTGTCATTGTTCTCTATCCCCACATTCCAGTGTGTCATTGTTCTCTATCCCCAAGATCCAGTGTGTCATTGTTCTCTATCCCCAAGATCCAGTGTGTCATTGTTCTCTATGCCCAAGATCCAGTGTGTCATTGTTATCTATGCCCAAGTTCCAGTGTATCATTGTTCTCTATGCCAAGATCCAGTGTGTCATTGTTATCTATGCCCAAGTTCCAGTGTATCATTGTTCTCTATGCCAAGATCCAGTGTGTCATTGTTCTTTATGCCCAAGATCCAGTGTGTCATTGTTCTCTGTGTCCAAGTTCCAGTGTATCATTGTTCTCTATGCCAAGATCCAGTGTGTCATTGTTCTTTATGCCCAAGATCCAGTGTGTCATTGTTCTCTGTGCCCAAGTTCCAGTTTTCTATTCATAAGATCCAGTGTGCCATTTTTCTCTATCCGCAAGTATCAACATGCCATTGTGCTGTGTCTCCAAGAGCCAATTTGTCATTGTTATGCATCCCCCAAATGCTAGCATGTCATTGTTCTGTATCCCCATTATCCCTAAGCACCAATGTGCCATTGTTTTGTACCCCCAAGTGCCAGGGTGTCATTATTCTTTATCTCCAACTATCAATATGTAATTGTTCTGTATGCCTGTATGTCCAAGTGATAGTGTGTCATTTTTTTAATCTCCAAATACCAGTATGCCATTGTTCTGTGTCTCTATGGGCCAATGTGTCATTATTCTGTATCCCCAAGTGCCAGTGTGTCATTGTTCTGGAATTCAACATAACAGGGTGCCATCGTTCTGTACTTACAAGATCCATTGTGTCCTTGTTCTGTATCTCTAAGTGCCAGTAAACCATTGTTCTGTATCTCTAAAGGCAACGTGTCATTGTTTGATATATTTAAGCACCAGTATGGTATTGTTCTGTATGTCCAAGTGCCAGTTTAGAATCATCCTGTACCCCCAAGTGCCAGTTTGTTAGTGCCCTGTGCCTTCAAGTGTCAGTGTATCGTTATGTACCCCCAAGTGCCAGTGTGTTATTATTCTGTTTCTTCAAGTGCCAGTTTGTCTTTTTCCTGTACCCCTAAGTGCCACTGTATCATTGTTCTGTACCCCCAAATGCCAGCATATCATTGTTCTGTATCCCCAAGAGCCAGTGTATCATTGTTCTGGTATTCAAAGTGTCAATGTGTCATTGTTCTGTACTCCCAAGTGCCAGTATATCATTGTCTTGTACCCCAAGTGCCAGTATATCATTGCCCTGTACCCCCACATGCATATATCATTGCTCTGTACCCCCACCTGCCAGTATATCATTGTCCTGTACCCCCAAATGCCAGTGTGTCATTGCCGTGTACCCCCACATGCCAGTATATCATTGCCCCGTACCCCCATGTGCCAGTATATCATTGTCCTGTACCCCCAAGTGCCAGTATATCATTGTCCTATACCCCCAAGTGTCAGTGTGTCATTGTCCTATACTCCCAAGCACCAGTATATCATTGTCCTGTACCCCCACGTGCCAGTACATCATTGCCCTGTACCCCCACGTGCCAGTATATCATTGTCCTGTACCCCACGTGCCAGTATATCATTGTCCTGTACACCCAAGCGCCAGTATATCATTGTCCTGTACCCCCAAGTGCCAGTATATCATTGTCCTGTACACCCAAGCACCAGTATATCATTGTCCTGTACCCCCAAGTGTCAGTATATCATTGTCCTGTACCCCCAAGTGTCAGTGTGTCATTGCCCTGTACCCCCAAGCGCCAGTATATCATTGTCCTGTACCCCCAAGCGCCAGTATATCATTGTCCTATACCCTCAAGTGCCAGTGTGGCATTGTCCTGTACCCCCAAGCACCACTATATCTTTGTCCTGTACCCCCAAGTGTCAATGTGTCATTGTCCTGTACCCCCAAGTGTCAATGTGTCATTGTCCTGTACCCCCAAGTGCCAGTATATCATTGTCCTATACCCCCAAGTGCCAGTATGTCATTGTCCTGTACCCCCAAGCACCAGTATATTATTGTCCTATACCCCCAAGTGCCAGTGTGTCATTGTCCTGTACCCCCAAGTGCCAGTGTGTCATTGTCCTGTACTCCCAAGTGCCAGTATATCATTGTCCTGTACCCCAACATGCCAGTATATCATTGCCCTGTACCCCCACGTGCCAGTATATCATTGTCCTGTACCCCCACATGCGTATATCATTGTCCTGTACCCCCACGTGTCAGTATATCATTGTTCTGTACTCCCATGTGCGTATATCATTGTCCTGTACCCCCACGTGTCAGTATATCATTGTCCTGTACCCCATGTGCGTATATCATTGCCCTGTACCCCCAAGTGTCAGCATATCATTGTTCTGTACTCCCATGTGCGTATATCATTGTCCTGTACCCCCACGTGTCAGTATATCATTGTCCTGTACCCCATGTGCGTATATCATTGCCCTGTACCCCCAAGTGTCAGCATATCATTGTTCTGTACTCCCATGTGCCAGTATATTATTGTCCTGTACTCCCACGTGCGTATATCATTGCCCTGTTACCCCCAAGTGCCAGTATATCATTGTTCTGTACTCCCATGTGCGTATATCATTGTCCTGTACCCCCACGTGTCAGTATATCATTGTTCTGTACTCCCATGTGCGTATATCATTGCCCTGTACCCCCAAGTGTCAGCATATCATTGTTCTGTATTACCAAGTGCCAGCGTGTCATAGTTCTGTATCTTTGAGTGCCAGCGTGACATAGTTCTGTATCTTTGAGTGCCAGCATGGCATTGTTCTCAATCCCCAATTGCCAATGTATCATTTTTCTGTATCTGAAAGTATCACTGTATCATTTTTGTTGGTCTCCAAGAGTCAATGTGTCATAATTCTGTATCTCTCAGAGTCAGTGTGTCATTGTTATATATTTTCAAGTACCACTGTGTCACTGTTCTGTATCCCTAAGTGCCAGTATAGGAGTGTTCTGTACACCCAAGTGCCAGTGTGTCATAGTTATGTATCTTTGAATGCCAGCATGTTATTGTTCTCTATCCCCATGCTTCAGCATGTCATTGTTCTGTATCTTCAAGTGGCAGTATGTCATCGTATCGCATCCTTAAGTGCCAATGCAGCATTATTCTGTATCCTCAGGTGCTAACATGCCTACCAGTTGAGAATAAGTTGTGATGATCTATTTTTTTTTTTGGAATGCTTTTTAATGGAAGAGAAGTAAGAAAATGCAACATATATCTACTATATGTACGACACAAATGATTTGATGCTTAAAAGACATCCATGCAATGAAAATGTAATTCTTTGCTTTCCGCTTTGACAAATGTAACAACAGAATGGAGATATAAACGGCAAGTCCAGATAAAAGCAGAATAGATTTGGTCTGTGTTTCGTATAATCCGACACGCTTGTTTAAAAGGAGATTTTTACTACTGTTTGAGGACTACAATAAAATAATCTCCTTGGCTTGCCTTCAGGAAGTAATTGGGAGAGACATTCACTACTCTATAATATTTTACATTTACTGCAAGTAGCAAACTTTAAAGTGCAGAGTGTTAGTTTTCAGACTTCTGACTACATAAAATTTACAATCGAAATGGAAATACAGAGAGCTTAGAACTATGGAAATGAGGGACAATAAAAGTATTTGCACAAAACAGCAGTATTAAGATACTTCAAGGAAAGGAACTCCAACTTGGGTAAAAATGTGTTTAGCATGCTCATCTTGTGAATATCATTTCGGATTTTATCAAAAAATGTGACTAAAAGCTTACAGTTTATACAATTTGAGGTTTTATGCTGACCTTCTTATCCTGTCCTCCTACGGTCTGCCCAATATGTACCATTATACAGCCCTGGAGGGGGTTCCTTTCCTCATCTGGCATAAATTAGAGTGTCTATACCAGGGGTGGGCAAACTTTTTGACTTGAGGGCCGCAATGGGTTCATATATTGGACCCGGGGGCCGGACCAAGAGTAGATGAATGATGTGTATGTGTGAATTAATATAAATTAAATTAAAATTTGTAACATTAAATGTTTAGAATAATTGAAGGTAGAAAAGCATAAAAAGAGTTATTGTACAAAACTTTTATGCCCCCCACTAGCTGCTGGCCGGCCCAGCCACTACCATCCATAGTAAGTATAGTAATATTCCCCCATAGTAAGCATAGTAATTAATCCCCCATATAGTAATTCATCCCCCATATAGTAATTCATCCCCCATATAGTAATTCATCCCCCATAGTAATTCATCCCCCATATAGTAATTCATCCCCCATAGTAATTCATCCCCCATAGTAATTCATCCCCCATATAGTAATTCATCCCCCCTATAGTAATTCATCCCATATAGTAATTAATCCCCCATATAGTAATTCATCCCCCATATAGTAATTCATCCCCCATATAGTAATTCATCCCCCATAGTAATTCATCCCCCATATAGTAATTCATCCCCCATATAGTAATTCATCCCCCATATAGTAATTCATCCCCCATATAGTAATTCATTCCCCATATTAATTCATCCCCCATATTAATTCATCCCCCATATAGTATTTCATCCCCCATATAGTATTTCATCCCCCATAGTACTATTCCCCCCCAAGTAGTAAGCCAAGTCCCCCCTGTGTCAATTTACTTACCTTTGCTCCGCGCGTTCCTCTCGCCGTGTTCCCACGCCGTTCCGGTCTTCAGGGCGGACTGTGAGAGGAGCCTAGCTCCCCTCACGTTCGTCACGCTGCCCCGCCTACACACATCCCGACAGCCAATGTTTGCCTGCCCTGGCTGTTTCCGCGGGCCGGATTAAAAGGTCCGCTGGGCCGTATACGGCCCGCGGGCCGTAGTTTGCCCATTGCTGGTCTATAGCCAATTAGTTATGGGTATGGAGAAGGATTGGAACTTCTGCCAGGTCCTGTCATATTACACAGTATACATCATGTGAACTGATGAACAATCTCACCCAGCTTAGTAATGGTAGATGAACCTGGCATCTAAATTCCCCCACAGAGATTCATCTACCGTTATCAGGTTGGGTTCATATGCACATGCATATCGGATGGTTGGTTGTTTTGTGGAATGATACTTACCACTGTGAGGTGAAGCTCACCTAACTTCCATAATCCAATCATGTGCAAGCAAAAATGTGTTTTTTTCCCCTGCATATGATTGGATAGTCTTTGCAAAGTGAAATTTCACCACATTCACTAAGCTCTAGAGAAAATTCTCTTGCAAGGCACCATTTTCTTTGCAGTAAGAACAGCCTATTTGCCTTTAGAAAGTCAACCCCAACATTTGTGGTGATTGAACTTTATCTTCATACTGGCTTCATATAAATATGATGCTTATTCATATTTAATATGTGTGCCACATTTATTGCTTTGGACTTGTTTGCATTTGAAGTGTCTGATGGTGCAAGCATTCCACTTATCATGCACTGAAGCAGGATTTGTTAATCCATAGTTGCCTATTCACCCTGACGGCCACAAACAATGATATTTTTCCTATACTGGCACCTGTCAGGAATGGACACGCCAATAGTGGTAGGACTCACCTGCCTTGTGGGTTGCAGTACCAGGACTGGCCAGCGGGTGCTCTCAGCAACCAGAGGCTCACTCCGGCAATTAGCCACCACCTGGGGCTGATTGCAGGTGGTGTATTTAAGGGATGGCCAGACCTGCAGTCTGTGCCTTGTTGTACTGTTTGCTTGGCCCTGGTTTCCTGATCCTGTTACTTCTGTCCTGACTCTGCTTGAACTCTGCCTGTACTGACCTCGGCTAGTCCTGACCACTCTCCCGCCTGCTCCTGGTACTCCGTTTGCCCGTTTGCTACCGACCCGGCCTGCCTGACTACTCTTGTATTGTATGTTTGTTATCTGTTGGAGGTTTGGTTCAGTTTGTTTGCACTGTGTTTATGTTTAGTTTTGCACTGCGTTTGTATTGTTAGTCTTAATAAATTATATTATTTACTATATCTGAAGCCTGCGTTTCCCTGTGTCAGTCCACACACTTCTGGTCATACCCGCATCCCTGACAGCACCATTGTATAAAAATATATACTAACGTTTGCTGAATACATCTAAACAAGCCTTTCTAAACCTTTTTACTCCATATGAACCCTTGAAATAATTTTCAGGTCGCAGGAAACCCCTAATAAGAATAGTATATCAGGAGTGATTAGGAAAATTCCCCTTACATCAGTGTTTTGTGGGAAGAGTAAACCCCTTACAGCGGTAATTGAAATGTCACCCTTACAGTCAGCTAAAAATATCGTTGGTGTCATGCTACTGGCCAAATGGGTATGGACCTGGAAATATGAAGGTGCCATCAGATAATAGATCAATTAGCCACAGCTCAAGGAACCCCTAGCAACCTCTGGAGGAACCCTGATTGAGAATGGCTTACCTAATTATCTGTATTCAGAAGTACACCTTTTTGAAGGCATATATATCTGGATCCATTTATATACTGTGCTTGTATCCTTACCCTGTTGGGTTGGACTACTCTTGGTCACTGGGAAAATGCCCCTTACATTGGTGTTCAGTGGAAAGAATGAGCCCCTTACATTGGTGTTCAGTGGAAAGAATGTCCCTTACATTGGTGATCAGTGGGAAGAATGTCCCTTACATTGGTGATCAGTGGGAAGAATGTGCCTTACATTGGTGATCAGTGGGAAGAATGTGCCTTACATTGGTGATCAGTGGGAAGAATGCTCCTTACATTGGTGATCAGTGGGAAGAATGTCCCTTACATTGGTGATCAGTGGGAAGATTGTCCCTTACATTGGTGATCAGTGGGAAGAATGTGCCTTACATTGGTGATCAGTGGAAAGAATGAGCCCCTTACAGTGGTGGTTGGAATGCCACCCTTACGGTTAGCTAAAAAGATAATTGGAGTCATGCTATTGGTCAAATGGCAATTGACCGGGAAATATGAAGGCACCATCAGATGGCACATCAATTAGCCACAGCTCAAGGAACCCCTAGCAATCTGTGAAGGAACCCTGATTGAAAATGGCTGATTTAGACTATCTGGATACACAAATACTCTTTATTGAAGGCATATCTAACTGGATCTGTTTCTATACTTGTATTCTTACTCTGTTGGTTTGGACTACCAACAGTCATAAGGAAAATGCCTCCTACATTGGTGTTCAGTGGGAAGAATGAACTCCTTACAGTGGTGGTTGTAATGCCACCTTTATGGTCAGGTAAAAAGATCATTGTTGTCATTCTACTGGAAAAGTGGGGATGGACCTGGAAATATGAAGGCACCATCAGATGGTAGATCAATTAGCCACAGTTCAAGAAACCCCCAACAACCTCTGGAGGAACCCTGCTTTAGAGTGGCATATCTAGACTATCTGTATTCACAAATATCTTTTATTAAAGGTGTATCTATCTGCATCCATTTATATACTTGTATACTTACCCTGTTGGATTGGACTACCCTCAGTCTTTTGGAAAATGTCCCCTAAATTGATGGTCAGTAGGAACACTCCCTTACAGTGGTGGTTGGAATGCCACCCTTATGGTCAGCTAAAAAGATTATTGCTGTCATGCTGTTGGCTAGGTGGCAATGGAAAATATGGGAATACGAAGGTACCATCAAATAGTAGATCAATTAGCCACAACTCAAGGAACCCCAAGCTACCTGCAGAGGAATCCTAATTAGGAATGTTTTTTCTAGACTATCTGGATACACCCTTACTATTTATTGAAGCATAGCTATTTGGATACATTTATACACTTGTATTTTTACCTTGTTGGGTTGGACTACCATAGGTCAATAGGAAAATGCCCCTTACATTGGTGTTCAGTGGAAAAAAAAAACTACCCCCTTACAGTGGCGGATGGAATGGCACCCTTACAGTCAGCTAAAAAGACCACTGATGTCATGGTATTGGCAAAATGGGGATGGACCTGGAAATACAAACGCACCATCAAATGGTAGATCAATTAGCCACTGCTAAAGGAATCCCTTGCAACCTCTGGAGGAACCATGACCATGGCTGATGTAGGCTGCCTGGATACACAAGTACTCTTTATGAAAGTATACGTATCTAGATCCATCTATATGCATGTATTCTTACTTTGTTGGGTTGGACTCCCCTTGCCTTCACTACACTGACACAGTGTTATCGGTTATCATCTGGATAGAGTACCAAATAACTGAAAATGTTGTGGTTCTACATTCCATGTGCTTGATGTTTATGGGATTCATTCCCTACAGTCAATTTGATACGCTCTGATTTTACTGCCTTATATTTTGAGTTCTTCACTTGAACATGCCACATTGAACTCATTGACTACTACTTACGTATGTAGCACTGTATGTAACTGAATCAATACTCTTTTAAAAGGCTGATATTATGCAATGATTTATGGGTGTGAGATATTTATAATGGACATATTTATGGTGTCTGTAAATTGTTTAATGCTCCAGTTGATATTGCCGGGGCCCCATGATATTTTTCTCAGTGAATACTGCACTGTTCGTGAAGATTTAATTGATTTATTAAAAGTGATATTTTAATATAAATTTGCTGTAGTCCTAGATTTCATTCTCTTTTATACCTGAATATATTATATGCTCTCGAGTGGGTCTTACAGCAACCTTTATTTGAAAGGCTGTGGCAGAAAAATCTACCTAAGCGCATATTTAAAATATTACAACTAATCAAACACCAGACTTGAATGACTTCCGTTTGGTAAAGAAACTGATGATCTGAGATCTCATGACAGCAAGTCACGTGACCAAATGCCTAGATGTTTGATCACATGACTAATGCAACATTAGCATATTAACAGATCCGAAACCTGATCTTTCGCTTTAGCAGAGACCAAAGTGGATAAGGACTTCAATATTTCCACTACCATTTATGATTTTCAAAGCATGGTGGGCATGATAGAATGGGGGTCATACTTGAGAATAGTTCAGCTTTGATGATGTGCCTTTTACATACAGTCTGAAAATTTGAATGGATGTCGCCTTATAAATGTGACAGTATCTAAGATCATATAGTAGATGACACAGTAGGAAAATTCAACTGCTTTGGGGGAAGGGATGGGCAAATTTTCCACACAGAAAGGCAAATCAATTTAAATCCCAACTGAACTTTCAGACCTTTTAATCTCCTTATAAATCTGACCACGATGCGTTATGATTTGTGACTGATTTACTTGAAAATGCCTTTTTCACTTACTAAAATATTGTTTCCATCCCTCACACTGCGGTGCTCTGTGCTGGCAGAGCTGAGTAATAGCCACACCCCTCAGCAAATGTCAGGGTCCTGTCCACAGCAGAAGTTCTGGCATTTCTGCCAATACTCAACATGGCTGCAGAAGGACACATCAGCCTCAGTCTGGTGCCAGACGGCCTTTATAAGGAGATTCATCACTTCCTCTGGTTGCTGGATGATCTCTAGCTCCCTGTGGTTTGTTCCTGTTTCCTGTGACTTGTGACTTCTTGATTCCAACCTGGCTTGTCCTTGGACCTGTCTGCTCTACTGACCCCCTCATCTGACCTCGGCTTGGCTAAAGGATACTCTCTCTCTCGCTCCTCCGTGTATGACCTCGGCTATCCCACCTGACCATGTCTGTTCTGTTTCCCACCTGGTACCTGACCTGGGCTCGAACTGACTAACCAGCAAACATCCAAATCCCGGAAGGCTTGCATACCACGCACAGGTGCCTCCAGTCTGAGACCTATCCCCGTGCACCAGCGGTGCTCCTAAGTGGACCACCAACCAGCACTCCTACAGGCGACCTGTGCAACTTTGGGCCTGACTCCCACTGTCCCACTCTCAGGGGAGTCCGGAACTTAGCCGCAAGGGAAGCCCTCTCTCCACTGGCCTCCATCATCAGGTACCTGATAGTCCGGAAAAGTGTTCTCACAGATTTGTACAGCAATAAAGGGGAAGGGGAATACCGGACCAGGTCTGTTACTCAGACTCAGGTCAAACACTGGTAATAGGTGCACACGGTCAAACACTAGTACCTATTCGACTGCTCAGTCATATTTAGACACCCTGTACAACTGCTGTAATGGGAATAAGGAGGTAAGGTTATGAATTATGAGGTTGTTAGTAGAAGGCTTAAGGTTTAGGATTAGTCCATGCATTCTTCTTTTTTCAATAAATACCTGTTCCCCTTTTTCTCCTGTAGGTCCTATAGGGCCCTGCAAGCAAAAAAAAAAGTGGTTGCAAATTGTTTAAATCTAAATTCAGCAAAGTGGTACATTGGTCAAAAGCAATGCGATCAGTTCACCAAAAGCCAATATCTGTTCTGGCAATGGCAGTGTGAGATTGTTTGAAACCAACAACAATCTTACACTGCCATTGCTTTCTGCATCGTGGAAAAAAAACCCGATTGTGTGGAGGAAACAATTCAACTACAAGAAGAACAGATAAGCTCCATGAACATTGTATTCTTGATGTTAATCAAAACCAGGACTCTAGCATTGCCAAGCATGAACTTGAACCACGTGGCCTACTGGATCCAGCCACAATATGCATGGCTACATTTTTAAAGGGTCACTTATCTAAAAAAATGGAACCTCAGCTCTTATATCTCAGTGACCCTGAAGACAATACCCCAAAACTTCAGCTCCACTCATTTGTCACTCTCGTTATATGGGGCGGGGTTCAGGGTCACTCTTCCTTTTGCAATTTTCATTGACCTTTTTCTGGGCCAGAAGTCAAATTGAGATATAAAAAAATCAAATTAATAGATCAACAAATGTAACAAACTCAAACAGCAAAAATGTAATATATTGTAGCTAGGGACGATGGTTCGTATTTAAGTGCGAACACAAGTCCTGATCAAACTTTAGCTGCTTTGCTGTTCAGATGAATGCAGGCACATTTATCCATTTGATACAGATTTTAGGGGGGGACCCCAAGCATAAAAAAGGGGTCAGGGTCCCCCTAAAAATCCATACCTGACTCCTAATTCTAATTTCGGCCAGGAAAGGGGCACCCCCTTTTCCCCCTCCAAACAATAGCAGACCACATGCCCCCAACATGGGGAGGGTGCCTTGCTAGGCAAAGCATCTTGCCCCAAGTTGAAGGAGACAAAGGCCCCTGCCTGGTGGCTGTGGGAATCTGCAAATAGGGGGCTTATCAGAATCTGGAATAAGGAGGCACTTAAATAGTGCCCCCTCCTAATTTTGTATGTAGTAGTGATGTCATTGACCATATATGGCCATGTCCATATATGGTTAATGACGTCACTGGAGAAACCCGGCCCCTTGTATAAAACAGCTGTCATCTGTAGTTCACAGAGGGGAGCTGGGCAGGGCTGATAACACTGGTTTTGATTTCAGTGCAGCAGGCAATGCGCAGGGGAAATTGAGAGCTAACTGGATTTCTGGGAGAATCAGCAGGTATTCTTAAGTATTTTCAGTGTTTTGAAGGAGATGAACCATGGGGTATATATTGTAGAGATGTAGTGACTTTTTTTTTTCGTTCTGATAGACACCCAAAGGATTAACTAAAATTCTGTATATGACTTACAGGAGTGCCATCAATGCCTATTCCAAGAGGTCCTCGGGCACCAGGTTGGCCAGGGAGACCTGGAGATCCTCGATCCCCCTATAACAAAATAAAAAATAAATTAAAAAAACACATTAGTATACCTAAATAGTGAATCTCAATGAAAATACAGGAGCTTTTATATTCATTTACATTTCCAAAAAACGCTACTGGTGGCTGGCTCCATTCATTCCCCCAAAAAGAAATGACTTCAGGTAAAATACTAGTTTTTACATACCAAGTTAGCAAGTTCTGCATCAATCGGATATTTAAGATGCATTTAAAATATACTTAAATTTTTATATAAAAATACAATTTTGATTAAAAATTATATATTTAAAATTATATACATTAACATTAGATTAATGCTTAGACTATAACTCCAGCCTTCAATCCAGTTATGAGGTCATCAAAAGTGTTAAAAACATTTTAAGCATGAATACCAAAGTCTTTCTTATATTAGTTTCTTGTAACCCTGCTGCACAAAAGCACTGCGATTTGGAAAGGTAAAGTCAACACTCCGAGCCACTGCATAGTGGTGGCAGCATAACACAATGAACCAGCTTACAGATGGGGTGAGTAAAAAAAGACCTAGTCAGTGTGTTGCTGCTCCTGCAATGAATATGGAAGCAGAGGTTCAACATATAAGTAATCTATCATATAGAAGTGTACAGTCTACTGTCTGCCCACCTGTACAGTCCACTGTCTGCCTACCTGTACAGTCTACTGTGTGCCCCCCTGTACAGTCTACTGTCTGCCCCCCTGTACAGTCTACTGTCTGCCCCCCTGTACAGTCTACTGTCTGCCTACATGTACAGTCCATTGCCCACCCACTGTACAGTCTACGGTTTGCTTACCTGTACAGTCCATTGCCCACCACTGTACAGTCTACTGTCTGCCCCCCTGTACAGTCTACTGTCTGCCCCCCCTGTACAGTATACTGCTTTCTCCCTTGTACAGTTTACTTCCTGCTCAACTGTACAGTCAACTGCCTGCCCACCTGCACAATCAACTGCCTGCCCACCTGTACAATCAACTGCCTGCCCACCTGTACAGTCTACTGCCTGCCCACCTGTACAATCAACTGCCTGCCCACCTGTATAGTCTACTGCCTGCTCACCTGTAAAATCTACTGCCTGCCCACATGTATGGTCTACTGCCTGCCCACCTGTACAATCAACTGCCTGCCCACCTGTACGGTCTACTGCCTGCTCAACTGTACAGTCAACTGCCTGCCCACCTGTACAATCAACTGCCTGCCCACCTGTACAATCTACTGCCTGCCCACATGTATGGTCTACTGCCTACTCACCTGTACAATCTTCCGTCTGCCCACCTGTACGGTCTACTGCCTGCTCACCTGTACAATCTACTGCCTGCCCACCTGTATGGTCTGCTGCCTACTCACCTGTACAGTCTGCTGCCTGCCCCCCTTTATGGTCTACTGCCTGCTCCCCTGTACAGTCTACCGCCTGCTCCTCTGTACAGTCTACCGCCTGCTCACATGTACAGTCTGCTGTCTGCTTACTGTACAGTCTGCTGCCTGCCCCCCTGTATGGTCTACTGCCTGCTCCCCTGTACAGTCTACCGCCTGCTCACATGTACAGTCTGCTGTCTGCTTACCTGTACAGTCTGCTGCCTGCCCCCCTGTATGGTCTACTGCCTGCTCCCCTGTACAGTCTACCGCCTGCTCCTCTGTACAGTCTACCGCCTGCTCACATGTACAGTCTGCTGTCTGCTTACCTGTACAGTCTGCTGCCTGCCCCCCTGTATGGTCTACAGCCTGCTCCCCTGTACAATCTACCACCTACTCACCTGTACAGCCTACGGCCTGCTCACCTCTACAGCCTACTGCCTGCTCATCTATACTGCCCATTGCTAAACAGCCCATTGCCTACCCTAGATTGTCTACTCCCTGCTAACCTGCACAGTCTGACGTCCAGCTGATTCCCAGCAGCCTTCCTTCACAACATGCTGGGTTTGCTCAAATGATCCCTCCTTTATTTTTGTGCTCCTTTTACTTCATTTAAAGAGCTTTTTCAACCCCATCGATCTACTTTCCTTCTACACAGCTTGAACACAAAATCCCAGCCGTCCTCTGCAACAGAACATTTCATTTTGGTGAGATATTTTCAAAGCATATTTTAGAATAAAGGGAAGCAGATGCTGGTGATTTACTTTTCTTTAATGACAACACTGAGACTACTTTGGGTGGGTGTTCATAAGGAAGACCCTTCAAGTAAACCAGGGGTCTCCAAACTATGGCCCATGGGCCAGATCTGGCATGCCACTAGATTTTATCTGGTGCTGTGACGTAAGAGGGGAGTTTGATGAGGACTCAGTAAGGGGGGACTCTAATGTAGATTCTCATATAAGGGGGACTCTGATTTGAGGGGGGCTTGGATGGGGACTCTGATGTGGGGGGGGATTCTGATATAAGGGAGTAGTCCGATGTAAGGGGTCCTCTGATTGGGACCCTGATGTAAAGGGGGATTCTGAAGGGGTCCATGATGTAAGGGGGGACTCTGATGTAGGGGGATTCTGATTTAAGGGAGTAGTCTGATGTAAGGGGTACTCTGATGACCCCGATGTAAAGGGAAACTCTGCTGGGGACCCTGATGTAAGGGGGGACTCTGATGGGGTCCATGTTGTAAGGGGGGACTCTGATGGGGTTCATGTTGTAAGGGGGGACTCTGATGGGGTCCATGTTGTAAGGGGGGACTCTTATGGGGTCCATGTTGTAAGGGGGGACTCTGATGGGGTCCATGTTGTAAGGGGGGACTCTGATGTAAGTGGGGGATTATGATTTAAGGGAGTAGCATGATGTAACGGGTACTCTGATGAGGACCCTGATGTAAAGGGGGAGCTTTGATGGGGACCCTGATGTAAAGGGGGGCTCTGATGAGGTCCAAGATGTAAGGGGGGCTCTGATGTGGACTCTGATGTAGGGGGATTCTGATTTAAGGGGTACTCTGATAAGGACCCAGATGTAAAGAGGGAACTCTGATGGGGACCCTGATGTAAAGAGGGGGGCTCTGATTGGGACCCTGATGTAAGGAGAGATTTTGATGGAGACCATGGTGTAAGGGGGTACATTGATGGGGACCCTGATGTAAGGAGAGACTCTGATGGGGATCCTGATGTAAGGAGAGACTCTGATGGGGATCCTGATGTAAGGAGAGACTCTGATGGGGATCCTGATGTAAGGAGAGACTCTGATGGTGACCATGGTGTATGGTGATACATCGATGGGGACCCTGATGTAAGGAGAGGCTCTGATGGGGATCCTGATGTAAGGAGAGACTCTGATGGGGATCCTGATGTAAGGAGAGGCTCTGATGGGGATCCTGATGTAAGGAGAGACTCTGGTGGGGACCATGGTGTAAGGAGAGACTCTGATGGGGACCATGGTGTAAGAGGATACATTGATGGGGACCCTGATGTAAGGAGAGACTCTGATGGGGACCATGGTGTAACAAGAGACTCTGATGGGGACCATGATGTAAGGAGAGACTCTGATGGGGACCATGGTGTAAGGGGATACAATGAAGGGCACCATGGTGTAAGGGGATAGAATGATGGGGACCCTGATGTAAGGAGAGACTCTGATGGGGACCATGGTATAAGGAGAGACTTTGATGGGGACCATGGTGTAAGGAGAGACTCTGATGGGGACCATGGTGTAAGGAGAGACTCTGATGGGGACCATGGTGTCAGGAGAGACTCTGTTCTAAGGGGGAACATTGATAGGGACTCTGATGTGCACATTTTTATTTGGAATTTCTTTGCTTCGTTTTACGAAGGGGGGGATATGATCTCCATGTATAATACATAAGGGGGGATATGATCTCCATGTATAATACATAAGGGGGGATATGATCACCATGTATAATACATAAGGGGGGATATGATCACCATGTATAATACATAAGGGGGGGATATGATCTCCATGTATAATACATAAGGGGGATATGATCTCCATGTATAATACATAAGGGGGGATATGATCACCATGTATAATACATAAGGGGGGATATGATCACCATGTATAATACATAAGGGGGGGATATGATCTCCATGTATAATACATAAGGGGGGATATGATCACCATGTATAATACATAAGGGGGGATATGATCACCATGTATAATACATAAGGGGGGATATGATCTCCATGTATAATACATAAGGGGGATATGATCACCATGTATAATACATAAGGGGGGATATGATCATCATGTATAATACATATGGGGGGGATATGATCTCCATATATAATACATAAGGGGGGATATGATCACCATGTATAATACATAAGGGGGGATATGATCTCCATGTATAATACATAAGGGGGGGATATGATCACCATGTATGATACATAAGGGGGGATATGATCTCCATGTATAATACATAAGGGGGGATATGATCTCCATGTATAATACATAAGGGGGATATGATCTCCATGTATAATACATAAGTGGGGATATGATCTCCATGTATAATACATAAGGGGGATATGATCTCCATGTATAATACATAAGGGGGGATATGATCTCCATGTATAATACATAAGGGGGGGATATGATCTCCATGTATAATACATAAGGGGGATATGATCTCCATTGCATAATACATAAGGGGGGATATGATCTCCATGTATAATACATAAGGGGGGATATGATGTCCATGTATAATACATAAGGGGGGGGATATGATCTCCATGTATAATACATAAGGGGGATATGATCTCCATGTATAATACATAAGGGGGGATATGATCACCATGTATAATACATAAGGGGGGATATGATCTCCATGTATAATACATAAGGGGGGATATGATCTCCATGTATAATACATAAGGGGGATATGATCTCCATGTATAATACATAAGGGGGGATATGATCACCATGTATAATACATAAGGGGGGATATGATCTCCATGTATAATACATAAGGGGGATATGATCTCCATGTATAATACATAAGGGGGGATATGATCTCCATGTATAATACATAAGGGGGGATATGATCTCCATGTAAAATACATAAGGGGGGATATGATCTCCATGTATAATACATAAGGGGGGATATGATCTCCATGTATAATACATAAGGGGGGGATATGATCACCATGTATAATACATAAGGGGGGATATGATCTCCATGTATAATACATAAGGGGGATATGATCTCCATGTATAATACATAAGGGGGATATGATCTCCATGTATAATACATAAGGGGGGATATGATCTCCATGTATAATACATAAGGGGGGATATGATCTCCATGTATAATACATAAGGGGGGATATGATCTCCATGTATAATACATAGGGGGGGGTATGATCTCCATGTGTAATACATAAAGGTGGATATGATCTCCATGTATAATACATAAGGGGGGGATATGATCTCCATGTATAATACATAAGGGGGGGATATGATCTCCATGTATAATACATAAGGGGGATATGATCTCCATGTATAATACATAAGGGGGATATGATCTCCATGTATAATACATAAGGGGAGATATGATCTCCATGTATAATACATAAGGGGGATATGATCTCCATGTATAATACATAAGGGGGATATGATCTCCATGTATAATACATAAGGGGGGATATGATCTCCATATATAATACACAAGGGGGGGATATGATATCCATGTAGAATACATAAGGGGGGATATGATCTCCATGTATAACACATAAGGGGGGATATGATCTCCATGTATAATACATAAGGGGGGATATGATCTCCATGTATAATACATAAGGGGGATATGATCACCATGTATAATACATAAGGGGGGGATATGATCTCCATGTATAATACATAAGGGGGGATATGATCTCCATGTATAATACATAAGAGGGGATATGATCTCCATGTATAATACATGAGGGGGGATATGATCACCATGTATAATACATAAGGGGGGATATGATCACCATGTATAATACATAAGGGGGGATATGATCACCATGTATAATACATAAGGGGGATATGATCTCCATGTATAATACATAAGGGGGATATGATCTCCATGTATAATACATAAGGGGGGATATGATCACCATATATAATACATAAGGGGGGATATGATCACCATGTATAATACATAAGGGGGATATGATCTCCATGTATAATACATAAGGGGGGATATGATCTCCATGTATAATACATAAGGGGGGATATGATCACCATATATAATACATAAGGGGGGATATGATCACCATGTATAATACATAAGGGGGGATATGATCTCCATGTATAATACATAAGGGGGATATGATCTCCATGTATAATACATAAGGGGGATATGATCTCCATGTATAATACATAAGGGGGATATGATCTCCATGTATAATACATAAGGGGGATATGATCTCCATGTATAATACATAAGGGGGGATATGATCACCATGTATAATACATAAGGGGGGATATGATCTCCATGTATAATACATAAGGGGGGATATGATCTCCATGTATAATACATAAGGGGGATATGATCTCCATGTATAATACATAAGGGGGGATATGATCTCCATGTATAATACATAAGGGGGGATATGATCACCATGTATAATACATAAGGGGGGGGGATATGATCACCATGTATAATACATAAGGGGGGATATGATCTCCATGTATAATACATAAGGGGGGATATGATCTCCATGTATAATACATAAGGGGGGATATGGTCTCCATGTATTATACATAAGGGGGGGATATGATCTCCAGGTATAATACATAAGGGGGATATGATCTCCATGTATAATACATAAGGGGTGATATGATCTCCATGTATAATACATAAGGGGGATATGATCTCCATGTATAATACATAAGGGGGATATGATCTCCATGTATAATACATAAGGGGGGATATGATCTCCATGCATAATACATAAGGGGGGATATGATCTCCATGTATGATACATAAGGGGGGATATGATCACCATGTATAATACATAAGGGGGGATATGATCTCCATGTATAATACATAAGGGCAGCAACTTCCCCAAAAAGCTCATTCGAGCTCCCTGCTTCCCCCGCTGGGTCTCCTGGAGGTTCCCCGCTCCTGCAGGAGGATTCACCTGTCCCCAGCAGGAGCAAGTCACCCCCTCAGTTGGAGTTGAGGAGGACCCGGCCGTCACATCCTTCATGCCGTAGTAGCACTTTTTGTCCCGTCTTCTTCCTCCAGAGCCACTCTTCATCCAAAGCCTAGAGCCGCCATCATCACCACCACTATGGTTATGGGGCATGGCATCCCCGGCACAGCCGGGGGGCATGTACAGGGCCGTGCCTGGAAAGGGAGATCACAGGTTGGGGAGGCTGCTGTGAGATCAGATCGGGGGAAGTGGGCATATAGTACATGTTACTGATCCTTTGGTACACAGCAACTGGGGGGGGGGGCGATTTTAGTGTTGCCTAGGACAGCACAAGGGGTAAATACACCACTGCACCCAAAGCAGCTGTCCCTCCTGCCCCCAGTCCCAGCAGTGCTCCTGTCCATGCAGACAGGGTTGTACTGTATGTCAGAGCTGTATAAATCCTAGTACTGGATGGACAGAAATATAAATCCTTTATCTAGTAAACAGTTTTTACATATGTATTATATCTCAGTTTTAGGACTCATGTACACTGCAGCTGATAACCTGACATTCAGGAGCTCTTCAGCGTTTTTTTCAGCAGCCCCAGAACTCTCCCTAATGTTTTCCTATGAGTCCATGTGAACATTGTTGTTTACAGTCAGTTGCGTTTACAGTCGTTTTTTTTTTTACGCAACAAACTTGCGTTCAGGAGTAGATTTTAGCAGTATTTCAAACGCAAAATGCTTGTAAACATGGTTAACCGCGTTTATAAGCGTTTGCATTTAGAAGCGTTTTTTTAACTGTTCCATGCCCAGATGCTGTCCGGAGCCTTTTTTCATCATCAGAAGTGCATGCAAAGCCTTTTCCATGTACTCAAATGGACCCGGTACACCAGCGCAGTCAGTTACAGGTTTTGCGTGATGGAAACAATGGTAGAACGCGCCGCATTATGCTCATGAAGGGATCCATAGTGAATACAACCAGAAAAGACAGGTCATCTCAACACATACTGCTCTCTCTGCTTCTGCTCTCTCTATTCCTCTCAAAATGTCTGAAATTGTTAATTATTTACTATTTTTCAGTGCATTCTGGGCCGTTTATAAAAGGCCTTCCCGCACCCTGCTTGTGCGCGCTCCCTGGAAGCACGCAGCACCGCGATCCGGTGCCCACTGTGTCCTCCGGACACAGTGAAACACCGATTGTCAGACGGGACCTCTGTACGAGGTCCCGATCATGTGATCACTGATTGGCCAATCAGTGATCACATGCAAAGTAGTAAGGAAGATTGTGACATCATTGCTTACTACGTGTGAAATCTGTGAATGATCACAGAGGTCACATGGTACAAGGCTATTCACAACAGCCTTGTACCATGTGACAAGCTGTGACCAATCACAGCTCACTCAGTAGGTCTCAATGGCTGCAAGAATGCAGTCAGAGAGAAGGAGAAATTATTGCTTTTACATCCTATATGGGTGTAAAAGCAATGTGTAAAAAAAAAAAAAATCACCCCCCACAAGTACTACAGTGTCACCAAAAAAATAAAAATGTAAAAATTATAATTTTTGGTTAGAAACCAATTTGGCCTTTTTTTTTTTTATTAAAAAGATAACGGAATAAATTTTGGCCAGGATTTATGATGAAATATTATTTATTTGCAAAATTTTATAAGAAAACACTTTTTTTCAAAATTTTGGGACTTTTTAATTTACATAGTAAAAAAATAAAAATCCCAGCGGTGAATAAATACCACCAAAATAAAGCTTTATCGGTCTCAAAAAAATGGTAAAAAATGCATATGGGTACAGTGATGCATGACCGCGCAATTGTCATTCAAAGTGTGATTGCGCTGAAAGCTGAAAATTGGCCTGGACAGGAAGGGGGTGAAAGTGTCCGGACTGGAAGTGGTTAAGAAGGTCTCCTGAGGTTATCTTTTAAAAATGCTTCTAAATGCAAACGTGCATAAACGCGGCTAAACAGACTTTTTTTACCTACGTTTTCCAGCAGTCAGCTTCCATCGTTCAGAAGAGTTTTCCAAGCGCCCTGTGTACATGAGCCCTTAGCAGGAGTCACACAACCCAAATGTATAGGCGGCAGGGGCAGACTGATCATTTGGAAACTCGGGCACTGCCCGAGGGCCTGGGGTCAGTAGAGGGCCCCATGAGATGCCCCTGGTACCTTTTTCATAGGCA
The DNA here is from genome assembly GCF_062004578.1 of Staurois parvus. NCBI lineage: Eukaryota > Metazoa > Chordata > Amphibia > Anura > Ranidae > Staurois > Staurois parvus. Next base: position 3,137,645 of record NW_028318579.1, on the reverse strand, counting down.
TTTTTGAGTTTGTGATGAAGCAGATCACATTACGATCTTTTGACCTATCAGATGTTCATTGTTGTAAGATTCTCTCAGTTTATGGAATAAACTTCACAAGATCTACAAGAGGTCTTCTGGATTGAGTCACTGACTGTGTTATCAACTAAGATTGGAGTTGTCGCTATCTCATCAAAACTGTAAGTTACAGAGATCACACTTTCAATGCTTAGATTGGAGAGACAGAACAGTCAAAAGAACTTTCCAGGCTCAGGGAACCATCACTGATTATTACTATATCAAAGCCTCATAGTACATTATTGTGATGGTCACTTAGAAGAATGTTTTGTTTTTTTTTCATTTTTGCCCATTGAGAAGATTATCCTACTTACAGATAGTTAAAAAGATCATTGTTCATATTGTCTACTCAACTGAGAAACAGACGTTGCTAATTGCTCAAGGAACCCTTAGTAACCTCTGGGGCCATGGAACCCTGAGCGAGAAAGGCTAATATACAGTATAAAAGAACTCTTCCTGCACTGTTTGGGAAAGGTAGACATGATCAGGGGCGGGCTGACCATTTGGAAACTCAGGCACTGCCCCAGGGCCCGGGGTCAGTAGGGGGCCCCATGAGATGCCCCTGGTACCTTTTTCATAGGCATTTTTGAATTTGGGCAAGGACACAGGGGCCCCATAATCCCCTATTGCCCGGGGGCCCCATGAGTTGTCAGTCCGCCCCTGATAGGCGGGGTGCACAAAGGACTGATATAAGCTGGATCTGATGTATACATTTCTATGTGACACAGACAGGTCAGTGTGCGATTTTTCTGTTCACTTCCGGGTGCCAAAGTTCTAATATTCTTTATCTCCAGACGTGTCCATATATATATATATATATATATATATAAATATATATATATATATATATATATATACATACATATACACACAGGTCAGAACAAATGCTTAGCTGGTTGTGGCGGCCTTGAAACTAAAGACAGTTTTAATGAATGCTCCAGGGGAGCAATTATGTAGAAAAATGAACACGTTGTACGCAGCGCTAATTACCCGAGTTTTTGCTCGTCTCTCCCTTTGTTCGGTCAGGAAAATGAATCATTCTGTAGACGTTCGGCATATATTAAACGTATTAATGCTTGCAACTCTGCATCCTGACTGATCCATTTCACCTCCTCCAATTCGTCTCAAAAGGCTTCTGATTTTAACATTTATAATGTGAATGAGCTCCTCGCTGCCGTCCGCGTCCTAAAAAGGCATCGCTAACTAGGAAGTCATGCGTCGGACTCATTGGAAGATGATGTATATGTCACCCACAGCCACTGATGTCACCCCCTCCAGCCAGAAATGAGCGAAACATCAAAAGTCTGCTGTGATTGGTGATCCGTGTTCTCCTTTATTCACATTCGCCAAGTGCTAATCTGATGGTAATTAACCACTTGCTGTCGCAGGGCGATTTTTCAATTTTTTTGCACAAATGTTAAAATCGGTATTTACTTGCTAGAAAATTACCATTTTCTGAAAACGAAGGCGATTGGAGTATTATTTATTATTGGAGAATAAAACAGTGGCTGCTGTCATTTTTATGTCACACACAGGGGAGGACTGAAAACTCATGGGGCCCCCGGGCAATAGGAGATCATGGGGCCCCTGTGTCCTTGCCCAAACTTAAAAAAACCTATGAAAAAGGTACCAGGGGCATCTCATGGGGCCCCCTACTGACCCCGGGCCCTCAGGCAGTGCCCGAGTTTCCAAATGGTCAGTCCGCCCCTGGATATTTTTGCAGCTGTTTATCAAACACACATTTTCAGGAAAACAAAAAATACACTAAAAGAAATTTTAGCGCACACACACATAATGTAAATCTGAATTTTTTTGGTAAAATATAAAAGATGATGCTGTGTCGACTAAATAGATACCAAACAGGTCAAGATTTATAAATTGTACAGAACCGTGAAATGGCAACGAACTGTGGTGCATAAAATTGTCCATAGGTGATGCTTGAAAAGCCTTTACAGGTTATTATTTGGAGGTAATAATGAATGATGGCCCCAGAAATATTGATCTCACTCTTATGTTTACGGCAATACTTCACCTAGGTGTGTGAACACTGTTTACATATGCATGCCAGACCAGGGGCGGACTGACAACTCATGGGGCCCCCGGGCAATAGGGGATCATGGGGCCCCTGTGTCCTTCCCACACTCAAAAAAGCCTATAAAAAAGGTACCAGGGGTATTTCATGGGGCCCCCTACTGACCCTGGGCCCTCGGGCAGTGCCCGAGTGCTCGAATGGTCAGTCCACCCCTGTGCCAGACATATGTGTGCCTTTGCATTTGTGTGTATGCACAGGGGGAGCTTTTATTTTTTTTTCATTAAAATGTTTTTTTTTTATTTTACTTTTTTACACTTCTATTTTTTAACTTTATTGATATCACAAGGGAGACAACAAGCCCCCTTGTTATAGCTTTGGACAGTGACAGGTCCTCTTTACGGAGACCTCAGAGATCTGTTAGACCCCTGATGTCTCCCATGCCACCGAAAGCTGCTAACCATGCCACCCAAAGCTGCTAACCATGCACACATTGTGCTCAGTTAGCTGCTTCCCTGGCTGTAAGAGCCAGAGAATGACAGCTCTGAAACCTTAAGTGGCAAAATCATAATCGTTTCATTCATCACAGAGGAAAGGGAGGAATGGATGTTCTACCTTTTCCTCTGTAGTAGGCAGACCTGGCCATTTACTGCATTTCCGGGGCCCTTGGAGGATGGAGAGAGCCTTAGAACCACTGAGGATAATGGCAATAGTTGGGGGTGGCCCTTCACAGAGATTAAAAAGTGATCAGCAACCCAAAGAAGTTCTACAAACAACCTACTGATGGCTGAAAATCAGTACCAAGATCATGGCTACAGCTGCAATAACCACTTGAGATAACCACTAGCTGACAGGATGTTGAGATACGTACGGTTAGCTTTTTCTATATGTGTCCTAACCAGCAATTCTACAAATCTGCATAATAGGGTTCAATTCACACCTTCCCCCATCAAACTGGCTGGCAAAAGTGACACCAGGACCCAGAAGTGACATTTTACATATTGTTTCCGGGTCATTAGCAGGAAGAGGAGGTCTCCCTCCCCTCTACCTGGTGGTACCATGCCGGTTCTGAGTCCACCAATGGGCACAAGGAGCTCAGAAGACATGGTGGGGTGTACACAGGGTGGGTGACAACTGGCACTTATAGGGGATTTTGTGGACGCGGTCGGGAGACTTTATAGCTGCCTGATTGATACCACCTGACAGGTGAGAGTCGACTTGTCAGATTTACACACACTCCCAGCAGCTACAGCCATCTGGAGTGTGTGTAAAAAACCCCTCCTCCATCACCAATGTATGACATACAGCAGTAGTGGTAAAAGGGTTAATGAGAAAGAAACCACACGTAATGCACATTTTTTCTTGTTTTCTTGCCTAAGGCCCCATTCACATCTGAGAGACTTGGAATCACAGAAGAATTGGTGAGATTCTGCACAGGTTTCCAAATCTTGCTAAATTTGTGAAAAGACGTGCAACTATGGGTTTGGGTGTCATGTATTCTTAATGGCACCCCAAACACTGTGTGATTCGGCCATGATTGTCGCACGACAAAATGCACGTGAAAAACTTGATCTCAACATACATGAGGAAGCCTATTCAAGTGAATGGGATGCCCTATGCGTGACACACGGAAATCGCACCAAAAACGTGAATGGGGCTAAGACCTAGCTTTCCTTATATTACAAATCGCACAATAAAATGTGTTAAAAAACAAGCCCAGGTATTCATCCTTTGGCAATTACTGTGCTACACATTAGTGCCATTTAGTGTACTGGCCAGCTGCAGCAGCTTTCAGCGTCTCATAGAGTCTTCCAGGCTGCCGGCAGCAAAGCTGGTGCACCTGTGCCCTCCGCCTGCCACAGGGGCTAAATGCCCAGTGTGCATAGGTCCTAAATTGGAACACAGGCAAGTATTAAATGCTAAAGAAGTGAATAAATCAGCTCTTGAAGGTGAAAAACTGAGGGTTTAACCAATACACGCCCGGCCAATAGCCAAAAGGCGGCCGGCAAAATGTATTGGATTTCCGGGTTGGACGCTAAATGGCGTCCTCCCGCACATGCGCACTTTTCGCGCTTGCAGAGCCGCGCAGCGGCGCGATCTGTCACCGGCCATGTACCTCGGAGTATCGGCCCCATTGCCGGTACCATGTGACCTGCTGTGACCAATCACAGCAGGTCACATGAGAGTTGTATACAATGGATGGCTTCATTCATGCCATCCATTGTATACTAGTGTATATGTCATGTGATTAGCTGTGGCCAAATCACAGCTAAGCACAAAAAAAAACCCCAAAAAACCCTGAATGAATCAATGTCATTCAGGTAAATGCTTGCTTATAGCAAAGTAATTCTTTGCTATAAGCAAATTGTGTAAAAAAAAAAAAATACTGATCACTTCCCTAAAGTAGTACAATGTTACTATGGTAACATTGTACTACTTTGTACATAGTGAAATATGAAAAAAAATAAAAAAAAAAATAAAAAAAATGTAATAGAAAATTTTAAATAATAAAAAAAAAAAAAATATATATATATATATATATATTTTTTTTTTTTTTTTTTTTCATACTGTCACCAGTCAGTGTCCCTGATCACCGCCATGCCAGTTATATGATGACGCTGTACTGCACTGGTGACAGTATGTAAAAAAAAAATAGTGAAAATAATTTTTTGCATTTTTTCATTTTCCAAAAAATTATGACAAAAAAAATACAACTTAAAAAAACTCACCATGCCTCTTATGAAGTACGTCGGACTGTCTACTCTGCAAAAAGGGGTCATTTGGGGGATATCTGTACTATTCTGACATTTGGGGGATATCTGTACTGTTCTGACATTTGGGGGATATCTGTACTGTCCTGACATTTGGGGGATATCTGTACTGTTCTGACATTCTTGGACCTCAAGAAATTAGATTGGCTGTCAGTACTTCAGGATTGATCAATATTCAGATCTATACCATAGTTTGTGAACTCTATAACTTTCCTACAAACTAAATAATGCATCCTAATTTGGGTTATTTTCACCAAAGACATGTAGCAGAATACATCTCGGCCTAAATTTATGAAGAACAATTATTTATTTGCAAACTTTTATAACAGAAACAAAGAAAAACGTGTTTTTTTTCAAAATTTTCTGTCTTTTTTTGATAATTTAGCAAAAAATAAAAACCCCAGCGGTGATTAAATACCACCAAAAGAAAGCTCTAGTTGTGTGAAGAAAATGATAAAATTTTAGTTTGGGTGCAATGTTGTATGACCGCACAATTGTCATTCAAAGTGTGAGAGCGCTGAAACCTGAAAAATGGCCTGGGCAGGAAGGTGTAAAATTGCCCGGTATTCAAATGGTTAATATCACTTTACTTCATAGTCCATGGCCCTCATGCTAACCAAACCAAACCTCTAACCTTATCTATTACATTAGATTAACCCCATACTTACCTTTTTATGGAGAACTGATCAATTGGCACAAAAAACCACCAACCTATGCAGGTACCTAACAGCAGCAAATCACAAATCCCAATGGTGAAATCTACCAAACCAAAAAATAGTGCCCATGTTTCAACAATGTGTTTGTTTTTTGGCTGACATCCTACTATAAATAGGCCCACAATGATTTGAGAATTCACAGTAGAATATCCTTTTACTTACTTTCGAACCAGATTGTCCTTGGGGCCCAGGAAATCCTCGTTCACCCTACAAGAAAAAAGGGACAGCGTGCATTAGAGAAACGTTTGGAGATTTCCATATCAGGTTGGGTAAAGGCTGAACGTAGTGTCATTCTATGGAAGTACTGAACAGAAGAGTCAACTGTGAGAAGGAAAATGTCACTCCCCAGAATAATATCTTCAATTTAAATTGATTTATTCATGCTTTTTATTTATGTGTTGTTGATTTATCTAGTAGAAGACTACCCGATAAAAAGGCCAATGCTGAAATGTGTAGATGTCAAATATTGACACATGGAGGCCTATCTATAAAGAAGCTTTGAAGTGAATGAACAGAAAGACTTCTCTATCAAAGGTCTTGTGTTGATATTTGAGATATGGACATTTAAGTGTACAAGATATTTTATTTTCCTTTAATTTATACTTTTTTGCTGTGAGTTATAAGTACATCATATGGCTTGTAGACACCTGACCATGAAACCAGTAGGAGCTTGTTGGGCATCCCATTCCTATGCCATGGATGCCCTTCATTCCTTACCACTATAAGACCCTCCACTCTGGGAAGGCTTTACACAAGTGTTTGGCATGTTTCTGTGGAAATGTATGCCCATTCATCATCCAAAAGAACATTTGTGGGGCCAGTCACTGATGTTGGATGAGATGACTTGGCTTGCAATTAGCACTAAAACTCATCCCAAGAGTGTTCAGTAGCGTTGAGGTCAGGGCTCTGGGCAGCTCACTCGAGTTCTTCCACAACAAGCTCATCAAACCGTATCTTGGTAGGGATGGAGAATTTTTGAAAACTTCCTTTTTTTTATTTGTTTGGAATCTCTGTTAGCAATGGGTTGTGGTCAGCCTAGCTGTGCCTCAACGGGATTGTTTCTCTAAGCACTGTCTGTATCTTGTATGCCAAATGTTGACTGAGCTCACTCAAGCAAGGTGTACTAGAGAGGTACAGTGTCTTTCTATGTTATTGATTTTGGCTAGCCAATCAGAGGGCATGGGAAAGCTGCTGAGGCATGCTGGGAGAATAAGTAAATATCTGAGCCTCTTCCTTTTCTGTCTCTCTTGAGTTTTTGCCTGTGAGGATATCAGCGTAAGGCCCCAGTTACTGCACACCTGAACTCACAGCTCCAAAATGCTCAACATCCAAAATCCTATGTATAATGACAGTGACTGTTCACATGTGAGAGCCCAAACATCTGTAGCTCAAAGCAGGAAGCTCCAAATGCTGCATGAGCTACTTCTGAGACAGATTGGGGCATTTTTTCTCCATAGACGTCAATGGGAAATGTCTGAAAATGATCAAATTGAGTGTAATTTCCTTCATTTTTGAGCCTGTAAGAACTGGTCTCCTCCTCCTAATGCTTTCTGCTGGGTAAAATGAAATGTATCAAGCTTGAAAACACTTGCAAAATGCTTGCAGTACACATCTAAAATGCTCATAAAATACTCAAATGAAAATCCCTGAAAAATCACTCTGCTCCGGTGTGAATGCAGCCTTAGGGTCACCACACACATTATATAATCTGGCCATACAATCTGTACACTCAACTTTGGATCTACAAACATTATGCCATATATAAACCTACTAAACTATCCAGTCAATGTGTATACAATCAGGCAGTCTCTTGCACTACATACTTGTTCGTAGATCCAACGGAGACTGTACAATCAGATATGTCTGAAATGTAATATGTCTGGTGAGCTTAAAAGGCTGTTCTCTCCTAGGCTTTGGAAGGTGCAAGGATCTCCCCTTCTGGTAGGATCCCCTGAGGGTGTTGGCTGTTGGAGAAGGCCTATAGAAAGCAAAGTTGCAACTATGGCCCCTTTTAGTTGGGGTGGACTCAGTCAAGCTATGCAGAGGGGACACGGGCACAGCCCATTGTTTTTTATGGGGCAGTCGGATAGAAACGAACTACCTGTCCGATTCTATCCAACTGTCATCCGATCCAATCTGCCGGATGGATGGGGAACGATCCCCATCCGTCTGTTTTTAGCGTACAGGATTGGATCGGATGCTGGCGGGTGTCAGTGGACACGTTTGCTGACACCCGCTGCTCCATAGAGAGCTGTAGATGGTCAGATCAGGTCCACCTTTCAGTTTTACAGGCAGACCTGATCGGACTGTCAGTGTGAAAGGGACCTATCTCCCACATATGGAAATGTGGTAGAGGTATGGTTGAGTGGGAAAATATACACCTTTCCATGCTGTCCTATCTTGGAATTGAAGATTGAGATACCACTTAAACCTCAAAAGCTATCCTTGCCTTTTCAAAAGCTATCCTTGCCTTTTCCCGATAATCCTGGCAAACCAGCAAGACCAGCTTCTCCTTGAAGGCCTGGAGGTCTGCCTTTTCCGTCTCTGCTTGGCTCACCCTAAATGCATGAGTCCGGGCCAGCACAGACTTTGATTTGAAGGTACTCTTCAGAGGCTTTGAAAGATTATGGCCAGTTTAGAGAACGAGATCCAGTCTACTTTTGGGAATCTCCTGTTCTGCACCTCACCTTCCTTCCCATATCGCATTTGCAATAAACCTTTTTTTTCCGACTTTAAAACTTACTAAAGCAACTGGTGGCCACCATTCTTTCCATTCAGAGAAAAAGCACACCCAAGAATAAAAGTTTCTGGAACTTTATTGTAAAGAAATAGAGACATCTGGCATTCATAATAGAGTTGATGGTAAAATAAAGTCTTCAAAATACTGTATGTCAATCTAGATACTGATTGCACAACATCTTTATGGAGCTGGCTTTGAAGGCAGTCATGTTGGAACAGAAAAAGGCCTTCCCAAATTTGAAACCACAAGGTTGGAAGTGCACAATTGTTTAAGTGGTTTTTATAAGGTGTAGCATTAACTAAAAGTGACACTAAACTCACTAAAAGTATATATTCTAACTCAAAAAAGTCCCTTCTATTGCTCTCAGCCTCCTTTGCTGCTGTGCTCCAACTTCCAGTTAGAGGGTGGCTACGTTCATTCTCCATGGTCCAACTGTATGTAGGAATGTTCACTCCCAAGATGGACTATGGGATTTGTAGTAGTAGAAGTGTATATTTATTGTTTTTTTTTTATATACAGTATAAGATACTTTAACTCACCCGTTCACCATCCTTGCCTTTTCCCGGTAATCCTGGCAAACCAGCAAGTCCAGCTTCTCCTTGAGGACCTGGAGGCCCACCTTTTCCGTCTCTGCCTGGTTCACCCTAAAAATTTACAACATATTTTTTTATTCACATTAAGATTACATTCTTTGACAGATGACCCATATTCTTCCTCATTCCCTACTGAGAGACAGAGAAATGGTAGAATCTCTTTAATCCTTGTATTTCATTCTACAAGAAATCATCTGTACCATTTTCCCCCACCACTATGAAGCGTGATATTAGATGTTCCATGGGTCAGAAATAACTCTTTTGCTTTTTGTTTGAACTGAAGCACCTAGGCGTCTTCTGCTTCTCTTCTATCAATTCTGTTTCTCCCGAAGAAATTGAGGAGGAATGGAACACAGAAAAGGATCCGCATACAGATGATTCACTCTCTACAGCTTTTGTGCCTTAAAAAGGAAAGAATACTGTATTTCTGATTCCAGTGAGAGCAGATTTTGGGCTATACTTGCATTGTATCCAAACCCAAGAACAAAAATGTAATACAGTATATTGCAGTGTACAAATTAGCTGCATTTTCGTTTTTTAGGACTTGTTGCAACTTGCAGGTTGGGGGCAGTAAAACCCTGCAGTTCATCCACATCTTTAATATCCCTCAACTGCTATCCCTGGTGCTGCAGAGGCATTGCTGGGAGTAGAGACATGCTGTAGCCGTAACACCCTGCTTCTCAGCCACAGCAGAAATAACACCCCCATCGCGTTCACTAGGTGGTACCACCCATTTGAGTGTAGTACCCTCCTAGTTAGGTTGCTAGGTACATTTGGTTTTTGGCTCTTTCTGTAGTCAAGGAAGCAGAGATCATTTGCTTTGATCTCTCTGGGCTTCAGAGGCATAGAGATTAATTGATTCCCCCTGCCTCTAGAAGAAAATTCAAATATCCAATATGAATATGCAGCAGGGCGTAGCCAATACCTGGGGAGGTGAGTCCAGATGGCTGAACCATGGTTAAGTAGACTGGACAGGGCTTCTGTTAGAAACCAAGGTGCCAGATAGAGCCAACCTGACCCCCCCCCCCTCCAAAAAACAAAAACAAAAAACCCAGAGTTTACTATGCTTCAGTTATGAATGAACACAGTGAGTGATCGGTACTACTCACTCACTGTGTTCATTCAGAGAAGGAAGTGCTGGTAAATATGACATATTTATCAGACTCTTCCCCTACTCTCCATTATGAAGGATCCTGTTGTGTACTTGCAGCTGTTGGTACAAAGGAAAGGAGGGAAGCCAGCAGCACTGTGCGGGTGGGGGCACACAGGGGGCCCAGTCAGCAGAGGGAAACGTATGGCACACAGGGAGGGTGATGGGTGCGGCGGGGAGGGCAATTACTGGAACTGATCCCCTGTATGGGTGTCTCTGCAGCAGCTGAGAGCCAGCGGGAGGGAGAGGAGAAGAAGCCAGCTTTCAGCTGCTGCAGAGATTACATACAGGGGATCGGTTCTAGTAATAACCCTCCCACTGTGCCAGTCAGCCTCACTGCCCACATCCAGCTGCTTGGTCCCCAGGAGGACTGGTTGTAACCCCTTATCAATGGCCCTGAGTCTGGAGCCCTGGGGAGATTGTCTTCTTCCTTGTAAGGGAATGGATCTGTGAGCTTCAGGGGGCTGCTTGCCGCTGAAGATCCTCCTGGACTGAATGTTGGACCGATCCTATGAACTCATTCTGCCTCAGGATCTGTGAGTAATACCTCTACGTGTGCTAAAGCTGCTTCATAGTCCCCAGCAGTGAACCTATAGATTGTTCCAGTCTACCTTTACTTGTGCTAAAGCAGCTTCATGGTCTTTAGCTGTGAGCTCATAGACTGCTCCAGCCTACCTTCACTCAAGTCCAGGGGCGGACTGACAACTCATGGGGCCCCCGGGCAATAGGGGATCATGGGACCCCTGTGTCCTTGCCCAAACTCAAAAAAGCCCATGAAAAAGGTACCAGGGGCATCTCATGGGGCCCCCTACTGACCCCGGGCCCTCGGGCAGTGCCCGAATTTCCAAATGGTCAGTCCGCCCCTGATCAAGTCTGAAGTGTCCTCTGCTGACTGAGCTCTATGTTTAGGTATATCCCAAACCCCTTTACCCTCTCCTGTGACACAGGCTGCGAGCCTGGCTGCCTCTGTACTATTGGGAAGGAATCAGCTAAACCTAGCGGCTCCTACAGGAGTACCACTGCACAAGTGAATAGGGCCCTGGGGCGGACTGACAACTCATGGGGCCCCCGGGCAATAGGGGATCATGGGGCCCCTGTTTCCTTGCCCAAACTCAAAAAAGCCTGTGAAAAAGGTACCAGGGGCATCTCATGGGGCCCCCCACTGACCCCGGGCCCTCGGGGAGTGCCCGAGTTTCCAAATGGTCAGTCCACCCCTGAAACCCATAAGTGTGCACAACATGTGTGGTTGCGGTGCAGTTGTCCGGTGTTTAGAAGGTTAAAACAGGCAGTAAGGAGACGATACATCTCTTCACTGCCCTTCTATTGCTGTTTGAAGAGCGATCTGAATAGGGATTGTGCTTCAAACAGCAACACAAGTACATTGCTCAAAAAAATTAAAGGCAGACTTTTTAATCCGAGTATAACATCAAGTCAATGAACCTCCTGGGATATTGATCTGGTCAGGTAAGTAGCAGAGGGGGTTGTTCATCAGTTTCAGCTGCTTTGGTGATAATGAAATGAACAACAGTTGCACTAGATGGACAACAATGAGACAACCCCCAAAACAGGAATGGTTTTACAGGTCGAGGCCACTGACATTTTTTTCCCTACTCATTTTTCTGACTGTTTTCACTAGTTTTGCATTTGGCTAGGGTCAGTGCCACTACTGGTAGCATGAGGCCATACCTGGACCCTACAGAGGTTCCACAGGCAGTCCAACTCCTCCAGGATGGCACATCAATACATGCCATTGCCAGAAGATTTGCTGTGTCTCCCAGCACAGTCTCAAGAACATGGAGGAGATTCCAGGAGACAGGCAGTTACTCTAGGAGAGCTTGACAGGGCCATAGAAGGTCCTTAACCCATCAGCAGGACTGGTATCTGCTCTTTTGTGTGAGGAGGAACAGGATGAGAACTCTCAAAGCCCTATAAAATGACTTTCAGCAGGCCACTGGTATGAATTTCTCTGACCAAACAATCAGAAACAAACGTCATGAGGGTGGCCTGAGGGCCCGACGTCCTCTAGTGGGTCCTGTGCCCGACACCATAGAGCTCAATTGGCATTTACCATTGAACACCAATATTGGCAGGTCCACCACTGGCGCCCTGTGCTTTTCACAGATGAGAGCAGGTTCACCCTGAGCACATGTCACAGACGTGAAAGGGTCTGGAGAAGCCATGGAGAACATTATGCTGCCTGTAACATGGTTCAGCATGACCATTTTGGTGGTGGGTCAGTGATGGTCTGGGGAGGTATATCTATGGAGTGGCGCACAGACCTCTACAGGCGGGACAATGGCACCCTGACTGCCATTAGGTATCGGGATGAAATCCTTGGACCCATTGTCAGACCCTACGCTGGTGCAGTGGGTCCTGGGTTCCTCCTGGTGCACGACAATGCTCGGCCCAATGTGGCGAGAGTATGCCGGCAGCTCCTGGAAGATGTAGGAATTGATACCATTGAATAGCCCCCACGCTCACATGACCTAAATCCAATAGAACACCTCTGTGATATCATGTTTTGGTCCATCCGACGCCTTTGTAGGTCGATCATTTTCATTTCCATCAAACGATGGGGCGTCCTTACATTCCTATCACATTACCCAATCCATATCAGTATAGATATCCAGCAGGAGATTTTTCGCCATTGAGATCTGATGGGTTTTCAAAGTCTTACTTAAATTTTTTTGAGCAGTGTATAAACAAGGCCTTACGTTTTTTTTTTCCCTGGTAATCTTGCCAGTAACACACTTCCTGCCCTAGGGTGACAACGCTCACCTACTGTGATACCTATGGAGGAGCAGCTTTGTCACCCTACAACATAAAATGCCTTAGGACTACAGAACACCTCCCCATCCTCTTTTCTCCATAACATAGGTGGAGATGTTCTGCAGTCCACAGAAAGTGCTGGGAACAATGCTAAAAAAAGTAAAAGAAAGCTAGGGAGAGCAGGTAACAATGCATGAGATGTAGGTACAGCAAAAGCAGAGATCACTGGAAGATATCAGCACACATGATTTATGTCAGGATCAACTGATATTTTTTTGCATTTCCCAAACTTATAACAAAACACTTTACATACACTTTAACCACTTTAGGACAGGTATGTTACACCCCATCTGTGATAGTGTGACTGACAATGACTCCATCAAGTAGCACTGCACCCAAATGCATTTTACATCTTTTTTAAAGACAAACAGAGATTACATTAGATGTTTTTACAATATTTCCCCTACTTTCTATAAAACATAGAAAACAAATTGTGCTCCATAAAAACAACTATACCGTCTTTTTCCAGAACAGTCTATATTTCTCCTGAGGTTACCTGTGGTTTTTTCTTTGTTTCCCAAACAATTCTTCTGGCAGTTGTGGCTGCAATCTTTCTTGGTTTACCTGACCTTGGCTTGGTATCAAGAGATCTCCAAAATTTTCCACTTCTTAACCACTTCCCGACCGGCCGTTGCATATAAACGGCTGGACGGTGGCAGTGCAGGGTCGGGTGGCAGTTTATAAACGGCCTCCCCGCACCCTGCTCGTGCACGCTCCCTCGGAGCGCGCAGCACCGCGATCCGATGCCCGCTGTGTCCTCCGGACACAGTGAAACACCGATCGTCGGACGGGACCTGATCATGTGATCACTGATTGGCCAATCAGTGATCAGATGCAAAGTAGTAAGCAAGATGTCACTTGTGACATCATTGCTTACTACGTGTGAAATCTGTGAATGATCACAGAGGTCACATGGTACAAGGCTATTCACAACAGCCTTGTAGCATGTGACAAGCTGTGACCAATCACAGCTCACTCAGTACTTCTCAATGAGTGCAAGAATGCAGACAGAGAGAAGGAGAAATGATTGCTTTTACAGCCTTTATGGGTGTAAAAGCAATCAGTGTAAAAAAACAAAACAAAATCTTCATCACCCCCCACAAGTAGTACAGTGTCACCATGGTGACACTGTACTGCTAGGGTGACAGTATGTAAAAAAAAAAATAAATAAATAATATAATAAAATAAAAATGCAATAAAAAATGTTTAAAAATTATAATTTTTGGTTATAAACTAATTTGGATTTTTTTTTTACTAAAAAGATAACGGAATAAATTTTGGCCAAGATTTATGATGAAATATTATTTATTTGCAAAATTTTATTAAAAAAACTTTTTTTCAAAATTTTTGGACTTTTTCATTTACATAGCAAAAAAAATAAAAATCCCAGCGGTGAATAATTACCACCAAAATAAAGCTTTATCGGTCTCAAAAAAATGGTAAAAAATTCATTTGGGTGCAGTGTTGCATGACCGCGCAATTATTCAAAGTGTGATAGCACTGAAAGCTGAAAATTGCCCTGGTCAGGAAGGGGGTAAAAGTGTCCGGTCTGGAAGTGGTTAATAAGCGACTGAACAGTACTGACTGGCAGATTCAAGGCTTTGGATATTTTTTTTTATATCATTTTCCATCTTTATAAAGTGCCATTACCTTGTTACGCAGGTTACTGACAGTTCTTTTCTGCTCCCCATGGCTCAGTATCTAGCCTGCTCAGTGAATCCACGTGAGAGCTAACAAACGCATTAACTATTTATACACAAGCGCTAGTTGCATTTTAAAAAGCCACAGATGTTTAATTTTTATTGTAACCTGTGTTGGTCACCTTGTTTGTATGTACCAAGGCCAAACATTCCAGGGGAGGGAAAATCGCATGCTACTCGGTGCATTTTGTGTCCATACATTTTGTATTAACGAAAATAGCACTGCAAAGTATCGGTGCTCAGTATCGGCGAGTACTTGACTGAAAATATCAGTACTCGTACTCGCTGATCAAAAAATAGGTGCATCCCTAGTTAATATGTCTGTGATTCCATTCGAACAGCAAGTCTTGCCAAAATTTCTGAACTTTTGAACAATATTAGTTTTTTCAATGATGTTAAGAAAGACTTTTCTGTCGAACAATTGTTGTATGAAGGTTCGCACAAAAATCTAAACATGGATGGCCATTACTGGGCAGGAAATGTATAAAAAGCTTCCAGTCCAGTACTGTTAGGTTAACCAGCAGGCAGACTATCAAATGTACTTCTTGTCTGGTACAAGAAGGAGAGAGCAAAGAGAGGAAATAGAGAAGGGATTGGATAACCAATAAATTGCATACTGCAATTTGTCACCCTAAAAGGGATCCTGAATGACACAACCAAACCAAAGCTTCACTTTTGGGTGGTCTTGGCCTTCAAATATTCACTTGAACAGCACTACAGCCCGGCGAAGGAACAAAATACATCCTCACATTTTTTTGGTTTACACAATGGTCACGAGCCTTGACCTACACCCGAGATATCAGCGTATGACCGCTGAACGTAAAATGGACGATTTCCTCTTTGTTCCTTGCTGCTGTTCCGCAGCCAAGCTCGCTGTAAACGTGTGCGCTCAGCATCACTGCCCGCATTCCCAATTCCCCCTCCTATCCGGCAAACAGATGGAGAAAATAAATAAGCTCTGTCTGATCTGATGAACTTTTCAGTTTCAGTTTTCTGTACAAATATCAGGAGATCAGGCGGACAGACTACAGATGGAAATGTCTCTGCCCTCTCCCGTAATCTCTGCTTTACATGCAGGATGAAAAACGCTAAGATGTCTTGAAAATGATTGATAAAGAAAGAAAAAGCTTCTGCAGGCTCACCTTTTCACCCCTCTGTCCATCTTTTCCTGCTAGGCCGGGATCTCCTGGACTTCCCTGAAAAGCAAAGATAGACATGTTAGAAGAGTACCGGAACCAAAACAAGATAAGACTTTAGATACAGATTCTGAAGGCATATCTCTGTCCATCATGTTATCCCCAGGGAGGGGGGGGCCTGGAGTAATATAAAGAATGTGAGAATGCTGAGAGTGCCTAGAATGTAATGCAAGTCCAGTAAACCTGTATTGCTCATAGCTAAAGATCACAAGTAAAGCCAGGCAGCACCGTGGCTAAATGGTTAGCACTTCCGCCTGGCAGTACTAGGGGTCGTTGGTTCAAATCCCAACCATGGCACCACCTGCCTGGAGCTTGCATGTTCTCCCTGTGCCTGTGTGGGTTTCCTCTCACCCTCCAAAGATTGGATCCTGTAAGTTAGGGACTTTAGATTGTACGCCCCTTGAGGGTTAGGGACTGATGTGAATGTACTATATATATGTAAAGCACTGCGTAAATTGATGGTGTTATATAAGTACCTGTAATAAATAAAAGCCTTGTTGCTCTCATCTTTCTCTACAAAACCAATAAGTATGATTTTGAATTCTATCAACCTTTCTCAACCCTTTTAACACAGAGGAACCCTTGAAATTGTTGGTTATGTGTTAGAGAAGACACTGGTAGTGATGAGGAAGAATTATGACTTTACTTGTGTGGCTTAAGTTACAAACATACAGAGCACATTTCAGCAGACTGTATAACAGTGGTAGCAGACATATTACTTCCTGAAGATAGAGAGAAGAAGAGATAGAACCAACAAGTTTTACACATATGCACAACTAGTAACCTTTAGTGTACAGTGCCATCTACTGGTCAAATGATATTAACACACAATACTATATAGTACATTATAGTACTTGCTGTTGCATTCCCAACAGAAATAACTTTCTAGGCTCAGGGAACCATTACTGATTATTACTATACCAAAGCCTCATAGTACATTAGTGTGATGGTCACTTAGAAGAATGCTTTTTTTTCCATTTTTGGCCATTGGATAGATTCTCCTACTTACAGATAGTTAAAAAGATCATTGTTCATAGTGGCTACTCAACTGAGAAACAGACGTTGCTAATTGCTCAAGGAACTTGCCAAATCCCTTCATCGGGGCTTGTGTGGTAAACCAAGCTGGAATATTCACATGATATCTAGAAGTATCCATCAGCAAGTCCACATCCATCTGCTTGGCCAGTAAGCGGAATGGATCTGCTGTTTTTTAATTTAATTTATCTGCAATTCTTCCGGCTCAGCTTACATAAGTCCTGATGAAGAGGGACCAGAGAGTCCCTGAAACACGGGTTTTCCTGTGACTTCTGCCAAGATTTACTGGACTTACATTATATCCTTGTTACTCTCATCTTTCTCTACCAAACCAATAAGTAGCATTTTGAATTCTATCAACCTTTCTCAACCCTTTTAACACAGAGGAACTGTCATGTTTCACATGACTGTCATATGTTTTTAAGTGTTCTTTGTATTTTGTCTCTGCTCCTCCCTTTCCTCTGGTTTAGTTCATGCTGTAAAGATAGCCCACCCCTTTTCCCAGTAAGGCATTTCGGCTTCAAGCCTCATGTCATGAAGCAGATCACATTATGATCTTTTGACCTATCAAATGTTCATTGTTGTAAGATTCTCTCAGTTTATGGAATAAACTTCACAAGATCTACAAGATGTCTTCTGGATTGAGTCACTGCCTGTGATATTCAACTAAGATTGGAGTTATCGCTATCTCATCACAACTGTAAGTTACAGAGATCACACTTTCAATGCTTAGATTGGAGAGACAGAACAGTCAAAAGTTGAAATAACTTTCCAGGCTCAGGGAACCATCACTGATTATTACTATATCAAATCCTCAGAGTACATTAATGTGATGGTCACTTAGAAGAATGTTTTTTTTTTTTAATTTTTGGCCATTGAGAAGATTATCCTACTTACAGATAGTTAAAAAGATCATTGTTCATATTGTCTACTCAACTGAGAAACAGACGTTGCTAATTTCTCAAGGAACCCTTAGTAACCTCTGGGGCCATGGAACCCTGAGTGAGAAAGGCTAATATACAGTATAAAGGAAATCTTCCTGCACTGTTTGGAAAAGGTAGACATGATCAGGGGCGGACTGACCATTTGGAAACTTGAGCACTGCCCGAGGGCCCGGGGTCAGTAGGGGGCCCCATGAGATGCCCCTGGTACCTTTTTCATAGGCTTTTTTGAGTTTGGGCAAGGACACAGGGGCCCAATGATCCCCTATTGCCCGGGGGCCCCATGAGTTGTCAGTCCGCCCCTGGACATGATGACTAGATAAGGGGTTGGGGGATCAAGTAAAAGACAGAGGGGGTTGTGAGTTGCTTGACTGGCATTTTTTTTTTTGCTACAATTGTGATTGGCTAAGGCCTGTTCATGTGTTGCTGGCCATGCTGGTTTTAAGCTAACCAGCTTTGACAAAATGGAACCTCTACCTACCCTTTAGTTTTTCCTTTAATTATCAGGTAATCTCTGCAAATTAAATTGTGCCTAAGCTGTACCCTACAAGCGTTGAATTCATCCTGAAAAACAGCACTGCATTTTCTGTGCCTTACACCTTATATTTGTATCTCTGAAGAAGGATCTTCTAAGGCACAGGTGTCAAACTGGTGGCCCTCCAGCTGTTGTCAAACTACAAGTTCCATGAGGCATTGCAAGATTGAGAGTTACAAGCATGACTCCCGAAGGCAGAGGCATGATGGGACTTGTAGTTTTGCAACAGCTGGAGGGCCACCAGTTTGACACCCCTGTTCTAAGGGATGTCTGGCCCGTTGGGCCATTTTACGTGGCCCTCGCACCTCTCCTGCAGCTGCTGTGCCCGTATTCACCTTACCTCAGCAGTCAGCAGAGAAGAGGACAGAACTCCTCCGCCAGATCCTGCACTTCTCCATGCAGCCATGGAGGGGCTTGTCTATGTTCCCCCTTTCCTGGTCTCAGCAGTCAGCAGCAGAGAGTAGGACAGACTTTTTCATACAGATCCTGCGCCTCCCTGTACAGCTGCAGCACCCCCTCATCTCTGCCTCCCCTCAGCATGCAGCTGACTCCAGCCCTCTGGTCCTCTTCCAGACCCTGAACTTTATGCTTCCCAAGTCCGCCCCCAGCGTCCTCCCGGCAGCAGCACAAGGTGAGGGGGCTGCACAGTGATGTAAGGGAGGGTAGGGGATTTTTGAATTCTGATAGTGGGGAAGCTCTTGACAATTGATGGAAGAGAAGGTGGGGTTCTCTGGAAATCTGATCTTACAGATACAACTGGCTGTTTGAGGAGAACCATAATGTTTTTGGCTGGCCTGGAATGAAATTGAGTTTGACACCCCTGTTCTAAGGAATTGCTGCCTCTGTAGCTCTAACATAAAATTTTCAGATTTGGAGTGAGATTTGGGGACATCAATGCTCTGCTGCTCTCTGTTATTCTTGCTGGAGAGGAAGCTGTACCTGAGGACCTACAGTGAGAGAATCTTCCTGTTTCTGCTATATTCATTCTGTGGATCTGTGCTTACTATACCTCTCCTGCTGCTAGTTGTCCAGTCATTAGATTTATTTTTATTTTATTTCAGGTACTTATATAGTGCCGTCAATTTACTAATACTTTATATATATATTGTACATTCACATCAGTCCCTAACCCTCAAGGGGCGTACAATCTAAGGTCCCTAACTCACATTCATAAATACACATACTAGGGACAATTTAGACAGGAGCCAATTAACCTACCAGATGACATGTCAGTAGCATTGGGCTTGATGTTCGAGGCAAACATTGGCCATCCGTGTGTTTTCCGAACACACGAATGATAAGGGCGTTTGGCGGGCTATTTGCCTGCTGCGCCCCACAATGCACTGTATTCTGACATTGTATTGTAATTGGCCAAAGCAATGCACCTGACCACAGGTCAGATGCAATTCTTTGGCCAAGCATGATAATGTCACAAGGGGGTGGGGGTGACCCCATCCCCTTGTGACATCATTACAGTATTTAAGAACTGTCACCCGGGCGCAGCTGTCAGACGGCGGGAGCCAGTTTCGAGAGTGGAACAGGGGTTATTTTGACCACGGTTGTGGAGAAGAGGTTGTGGGAGCCCCCCTGCTCCAAAGCACGCCCCCACCATGTTGAGGGCATGTGGTCTGGTATGGTTCAGGAGAGGGGGGGCGAGTGTCCCCCTGTCCTGTCAGGCTGATTGCTTGATAAGGGTCTGGTGTGGATTTTGGGGGGGGCACCCCACTCCACTTTTTGTAAATTTTGTCGTGGGAGGTGCCCTTAAAAATCCATACCAGACCCGAAAGGCTTGGTATGGATGGGGAAGGGGGGGAGCCACAGTTTTTTTTCTTTTACATCTTCTAATTGCCAGGCAATGCCAGCAATTCTTTTTACCCTGCTGACAGCTGAAACAGTAAAGAATGTTTTCACTACTAAAATACTGCATGACTTAAAGCGGAGCTCCACCCAAAAGGTGAAGTTCCGCTTTCAGCCCTTATCTTCCGCTCCCCGTTAAGGATTGGCACATTTGGAAACCACGGGGGGAAACCACCCGCTCCCACTTCCTAAGGTGATCGGAAGCGGAAGTTGCTCTCCCCCCTCCCTCCCCATAGTCTTCTAGGACACGTGACAGGTCCCCGAAGACTAGGGGACCATTCACAAAGTGCATCGCTAATCGCACATGTGCAGTGGGCACCTGGCTGTGAAGCTGCAAGCTGTACTGAAGATGCCGGCACGGGGGTCCACGATCCAGCAGTGTCCTCATCACAGCTGGTTTCACTGTGGTGAGGACACTGCTGGATCGTGGGACAGGTAAGTGTCTGTATGCTCTCATGCAGTATTTTAGTAACTGTGCGATATTTTACTGCATACTCAGATGCAGTAAGATATTGCTTAGTGAATTGTCAAACTTTTACTAGGCTTGATTATTCGACCGTGAACCGAACCGAGGGGTGTTCGGCCCAGGGGTGGACTGACCACTCATGGGGCCCCCGGGCAATAGGGAATCATGGGGCCCCTGTGTCCTTGCCCAAACTCAAAAAAGGTACCAGGGGCATCTCATGGGGCCCCCTACTGACCCCGGGCCCTCAAGCTGTGCCCGAGTTTCCAAATGGTCAGTCTGCCCCTGGTTCAGCCCATAACTACATGTCAGCAAGGGAGCAACTGTACTATGATGTCTGTATTTACAAAAAAAGACATGATTTGTAGCAGAACAAGGCATGGTAAGTCACGCCAGGGTCAATGATTAGCTGCAGTGAGCCCAAATTTGCTCTCCCCATATGGAAGAAAAATATATTCAAAATATATTTTAAAAATATTCTTCCCATATATATTGCCTTATATTTGAAATGCTACAATTTTGGCCATATTCAATATATGTCAAAATATATTTTTATCTATCCATTCAGTCATATCCAACCCTTGGTGATTGCATGGACCGTCACTCGTAAGCAACTTTTTCCATGAATTCTCTAAGCCAGGGGTCTGCAACCTTTAAGACATAAAGAGCCACTTGGACCCGTTTCCGAAGGGAAAAAAAAGACTGGGAGTCGCAAAACCATTGCAACATTTATAACAAATCCGACACTGCATATATTGCAAAAAGCACTCTGGTCATGAAGGGGGTTTAAGGGCCCAGTAAGCAAAGGGTTAATCAGGGCCACAGTGTATCGTCATAATCACAATCATAGCCTTAGGTCAGTGGTGGGCAACCTTTTTTTTCAACTGAGCCAAATCTCGCCAAAACCACGATTGAAATTTATTTTGACAGCCACATTTTTAAAACTGAAAATACATCCCCCATATAGTAATTCATCCCCCATAGTAATTCATCCCCCATATAGTAATTCATCCCCCATAGTAATTCATCCCCCATATAGTAATTCATCCCCCATAGTAATTCATCCCCCATAGTATTTCATCCCCCATATAGTAATTCATCCCCCATAGTAATTCATCCCCCATATAGTAATTCATCCCCCATAGTAATTCATCCCCCATATAGTAATTCATCCCCATAGTAATTCATCCCCCATATAGTAATTCATCCCCCATAGTAATTCATCCCCCATATAGTAATTCATCCCCCATATAGTAATTCATCCCCCATATAGTAATTCATCCCCCATAGTAATTCATCCCCCACATAGTAATTCATCCCCCATAGTAATTCATCCCCCATATAGTAATTCATCCCCCATATAGTAATTCTTCCCCCATAGTAATTCATCCCCCATATAGTAATTCATCCCCCATATAGTAATTCTTCCCCCATAGTAATTCATCCCCCATATAGTAATTCATCCCCCATAGTAATTCATCCCCCATATAGTAATTCTTCCCCCATAGTAATTCATCCCCCATATAGTAATTCATCCCCCATATAGTAATTCTTCCCCCATAGTAATTCATCCCCCATATAGTAATTCATCCCCCATAGTAATTCATCCCCCATATAGTAATTCATCCCCCATAGTAATTCATCCCCCATATAGTAATTCATCCCCCATAGTAATTCATCCCCCACATAGTAATTCATCCCCCATAGTAATTCATCCCCCATAGTAATTCATCCCCCATATAGTAATTCATCCCCCATATAGTAATTCATCCCCCATATAGTAATTCATCCCCCATAGTAATTCATCCCCCACATAGTAATTCATCCCCCATAGTAATTCATCCCCCATAGTAATTCATCCCCCATATAGTAATTCATCCCCCATATAGTAATTCTTCCCCCATAGTAATTCATCCCCCATATAGTAATTCTTCCCCCATAGTAATTCATCCCCCATATAGTAATTCTTCCCCCATAGTAATTCATCCCCCACATAGTAATTCATTCCCCATAGTAATTCATCCCCCATAGTAATTCATCCCCCACATAGTAATTCATCCCCCACATAGTAATTCATCCCCCACACAGTAATTCATCCCCCACATAGTAATTCATCCCCCATATTGTCTCAATTCACTTACCTTTGCTCCGCGCGTTCCTCTCGCTGTGTTCCCGCTCCGTTCTGGTCTTCAGGGCGGACTGAGAGAGGAGTTCGTCACTCTGCCCCGCCTACATCCTGGCTGCCCCACCTACATCCTGACAGCCAATGTTCCACGCTCCGCGGGCCGGATTTTTGAGGAGGGAGGGGAGCGGGCGCCCGGCACACAGAAGAGCCGCATGTGGCTCGCGATCTGCGGCTTGCCGACCACCTGGTGGGCAGTGTGCTCCGGAGCCGCAGCAAAGATGAAAAAGAGCCGCATGCGGCTCTGGAGCCGCGGGTTGCCGACACCCGCTCTAAGCAATTATTTTACAGGGTAGGTTGCCATGCTTTCCCCAACCCCTACCATGCAGGAGATCCCGCATGGCCAGGGATGAAAGTAGGACAATTTAGACAGGAGCCAATTAACCTACCAGCATGTCTTTGGAGTGTGGGAGGAAACCAGAGTACCCGGAGGAAACCCACACAGACACAGGGAGAACATGTAAACTCCATGCAGGAGGCACCATGGTTGGGAATCGATCCCATGACCCAATTACTGCAAGGCAGAAGTACTAACCACTAAACCACTGTGCCACCAATATTATTTTTATATATATACATATATACACATACATATATACATATATATATATATACACACTATATGTTGAAATGTGTTTTTTCTATATTACAAAATAATTAAAAAAATATTTTAAAAAATCTGAAGAATATATTTAAAAAATATATATTTTTTAAAGGCATTCTTCAGATTTTTTTTAACATAGAAAAAAGTCATTTTAACATGTATTTTACATATATTTGTAAATGCATTCCAAAAATGTCCAATGTAAAACTTGTATTTTTAAAGACATACAGTATATTTGAAATGTATTTTTAAAAATATTTTTCATATATTGTGTAATAAAAGTGCATTTCAACATGCAGCATATATATATATATTTATTGAAATATATTGAATATAGCCAACATTGTAGCATTTCACATATATGCCAAAATATTTGGTAACAATATTTTTAAAATATATTTCAAATATATTTTTCTTCCATGTGGGTGTGCTTGATGTTTTGGGCACAGCTTTCACAGTTCTGGTCCTTTTGTAACTTCTGAATACCGAAAGTCTTCTTTACAGTAAAAACTGTGAAACTGCGAAGTAGTCATCCCCAGCGGCTGCTTTTAACCAAGTTAGTAGATGGTTGCTGCTCCCTTTTCTTTATGGAACACACTCAATTGCTCCACATTCTAATCTAAATACTCATTTTCTACAACATTCTTTACCAACCACCCACCCTTGATGCTTCCCATGGTGACCTCAATTGCAGTTCCATACACCTAACGTATGGCTACATGACTGCGGGATACAAATTCTTATATATGTTGCATGAAAGATCCATTTAAAATATGTAAATATTTCATGTGTTTTCCAGCAATCATTTTATATTTCTGCACATATGCTTAGAGATTCTTATTTCTCTGAAGTACACTAAAGACATCTCATAAAATAAACACTCAAGTATAAATATACTGTAGTAATGGATAAAAAGGGTGAGGGCCTTGTTCTCAGAAACAGTTTAAAGGAGGAAGTGAGACATCATAAATAGGTAAATATTCCAATTACCAGCTATGAACCATGTCTTGCTGTTTGAAGATACCTGCAGTCAGGGGCGGACTGACAACTCATGGGGACCCCGGGCAATAGGAGAACATGGGGCCCCTGTGTCCTTGCCCAAACTCAAAAAAACCTATGAAAAAGGTACCAGGGGCATCTCATGGGGCCCCCTACTGACCCCGGGCCCGAGTTTCCAAATGGACAGTCCACTCCTGCCTGCAGTGCAGTAATGATCAATGCTCATCATTATGGGGAACAGAAGTCAAACAAGGAGCAAACTGCTGGCATGTTCCCCAATAAATTCCCACTGGCCTCTCATCTTCTCCAAATTTGCAACATGACTCAGAACAATGACCAGAACATCCTCACTAATTTAGATATTCTTCTTTTCAGCAAGCTGCCCTCACAGCAGGGAGACATACATGACACATTGCTCCTAACCACAGTTGGCAAAAAAGTAAAACTCACAAGTAAGGACTAAATCCAAGCCTACCTATGAGGCAGCAGGTTATACCGGAGAAACTGGTCAGGAAGGGCATTTCCATACTCCCAGATCTACTGAGGACACTTATGCCTGCAGCACGATAATGCAGGCCATATATGGTTTGAATCCCGATTTTGCGTCCGAAAATTGGAAACATTGTTTGCTCGGTAATCCGATGGTGCCATCATTGATTTCGAAAATCGGCCAACCAAGTCATAAAGTTCACTCCATTTAACATGCAAAACTTCTGTTCCTTCCAGGTCACGGCTCATGCGCATATTCTTTTTGGAAAAACGATCGTACGATTTGACCATCATTGAGTCAAAATTTTCCAACATGCCCGATCACCGAAAAGAGGAGCCATGAAAATCAGCCGGTGCCATTGACCCACTCACAGTGCGCAAATCTGCCGATTATTCTTAGGTCCGATTTTCGGATGAAAAATCGGTCGATTTTCGACCCACGTATGGCCGCCCTAAGTACTGAATACTTTATTTTGACCCTGCTCCAACATTTTGAACTTCCTATATTCTAAGGAACTCATGCACTAATATGCATAAAGAGATTGCTTCTTCTATTATTATGCCCAATCAGCTTCCACATGAAACAGACCTTACGAGTGTATGAGGGAGGTCCTGTTTATCCGAATGGTACCCCTAAATCATTGGGCACCAGAGGGAGGTGACGATACCATCATTTACATTATATTCCAATACAATTTGTTTCCTCCTCTGGACTACATCCGGTCTTGCTGTCCACCTGGGCTCTTCAATGTCCTTGATAGGATTTATTTGGTCATCTTTACAGTGTAAGAGGGAGGTCAGTGCTGATTATAAGCATTCGAAGGATTTCCTCCTCTGGACTGCACATTATTATTTCTACAAAATACTTCTTTTGCAATACATCTTCTTTCCAAATGGCATAAAGTCATAACATGAGGAACATCTCTTTAATGAGGACTTTACTTCCTTAACTTTGGAAATCCATGTGCAGAGCATTGTTGGTCATTAAGGGATAATGTCGATGTTTATATATGGCCTATTAATATTCCCCAAGTTCAAAAGGGGGAACAATGTGAGATCTGTGGAGTGCTTTCATGTGTCAAGGAGTCGTTCATGTGTTTTTTGACCACAAGACTTATTATTTTATGTTTAGTATATTTTAATTAAAAACCCACTAGTCCTGGTTGAATCCATAACTAATCATTTTAGTTTGGTTTACATAAGGACTAAGGTATGCAAAGTGATTCATGATCTCGTAGGTCTCTCTCTGGAGGACGACCCAGCTGCATGCCTCCTACACCTCAGCACGCTCTCTAAGCAGAAGTACTGTAAATCCCTGGTACTACATTTACTCAGCACTGCCAGGTCCTGTATCCCATCCAATTGGAAATGATAGCAAACCCCATCCCTAGGCCAAAGGCTTAAAGCGATAGATGAAGGGAGATATTAAAAGACTTGGTTCTGTTGGATCCATTGTTGATACTGCATAGCAGGGGCAGACTGACCATTCAAGCACTCGGGCACTGCCCGAGGGCCCGAGGTCAGTAGGGGGTACCATGAGATGCCCCTGGTACCTTTTCATTGGCTTTTTCATAGGCTTTTTTGGGCGTGGGTGAGGACACAGGGGCCCCATGATCCCATATTGCCCGGGGGCCCCATGAGTTGTCAGTCTGCCCCTGCTGCATAGCATACCAGGACCTATGGGTCAGTGGCACAACCCAGCAGATAGGTTAGGGAATGACCCTACTTTTCCTACTTCCTCACAACATCTGTTCCTTTAACCACCCCCCCTTTTCAACTTGGAACTACTATCCCCGATATATTGAAAATATATATGGGGTCTTTTTTATCACCCTTGCAGGCAGATCCATTTGTGATTCTGGTCACAATCCCTGGGCAGTCACCCCATAACTTTTCTATGCTTGAATGATGGACACAATTACTCTTGTTATAGCAACCAAAAAAACCCCAAAACTCACAAGTAACTACCTGTCCAGATTTCAGACACAAAAATACTAGACCCTGTTGAAGGTGGATTTCTGCATAACCCCCAAAACATGTTGGCTGTCAACCATTGATAAGACCTTTTTTCACTATTGATTAGACCTGTTTTCACAATTAAAAAATTGCATCTGGGCCAATTCCTAGGGCTTGGAGCCGGGGTATGAATGTTACTTCAGATAAAAAGAAAAAAAAAAAAAAAAAAGAATGTTTACTCACATGTATTAATTAACATCTTCTACCTTATTATTATTATTATTATTATTATTATTACATCGAGTTTATATAGCGCCAAAGGGTTTGCTCAGCGCTGTACAATAGGGGGGACAATACATGGCACAGTACAAAAACAGACAGCGCACGAGGGGTAAGAGGGCCCTACTCTTTCAAGCTTACAATCTAGGAGGGAGGGGGTAGTGGAACAATAGGAGAGAATATCTTAAAGAGAAGCCGAAAGCTGCAACCTAATAGAGTCAGTTAGAGGGAAAATGGCTAGTCATCAATATTGCCTATGGTCTCCCTGTAGCTGACCTTTTTCCCCATTACTCAAAAGTAACTACCTGTCCAGATTTCAGACACAAAAATACTGGACCCTGTTGAAGGTGGATTTCAGCATAACACCCAAAACATGTTGGCTGTCAACTGTTGAGAAGACCTTTTTTCACAATTGATAAGACCTGTTTTCACAATTAAAAAATTGCATCTGGGCCAATTCCTAGGGCTTGGAGCCGGGATATGAATGTTACTTCAGATAAAAAAAAAAGGGTGTTTGCTTACATGTATTAATTAACATCTTCCACCTTAAAGAGAAGCCAAAAGCTGTACCCTAATAAAGTCAGTTAGAGGGAAAATGGCTAGTCCTCAATATTGCCTATGGTCTCCCTGCAACGGACCTTTTCCCCATTACTGACTTGCCATTCTTTGTTCTGCACTGTGCCTTTGCATGGAAGTGACTAATTTGGAGGCAGGGCTTTGCTGCCATATAGCATAGCCTCCGGCAAAAAGAGCAGTGTACGGCACAGTAGTGATAGCATCAAATCTTCTAAGGCTAGCATTTAGAGGCAGCAGTGCCTTAGATGATCTCGCATGGCACATATATAACTACGGGGCTGTAGGAACGGGAGTGCCCAGGCACCCTCACATACC
Source organism: Staurois parvus (assembly GCF_062004578.1). NCBI lineage: Eukaryota > Metazoa > Chordata > Amphibia > Anura > Ranidae > Staurois > Staurois parvus. Next base: position 3,109,633 of record NW_028318579.1, on the reverse strand, counting down.
GGAAAGTGCACTGATATTTTTCTAGGAGAATTTCCAGACACAGGTACTGTTTAGGGCTAATCACCAGTATTGCCTGTGGTATACCTGCAGCTGATCTTTTCCCATGTATGGACGTGCCATACCTTATTATACCATTAGGGGCAGACTGACCATTTGGAAACTCGGCACTGCCTGAGGGCCCAGGGTCAGTAGGGAGCCCCATGAGATGCCCCTGGTACCTTTTTCATAGGCTTTTTTGAGTTTGGGCAAAGACACAGGGGCCCCATGATCCCCTATTGCCCGGGGGCCCCATGAGTTGTCAGTCCACCCCTGTATATCTGTGACATACTTAACCGAGACAGGGTCTTTTGGAGGGGACTAGGGGCTAGCCTTCTACCCACCAATTATGGCCAATGGAGGAGACTGGGGATTTTGTCTGGTTCTCCTGGTCAGAGCATGGAAAAGAGCTCAGCTCAGCCTCTGATCACATGGAGAGAAGATCATTCTCTAATGAAGGACAATAACGTGATGAATGCTGAGAGTGAGGCTTGGATTAATTCTCTGAATAAAGACAATAAAGCTTCCCTTCTGGATTGGATGGAAAGGTGTAATATTAATCTTGTTTAGGTTAATGGTCAGACTGGGTTGGAGAAGCTCCTCCACTTGGGACAGACATACTTATTACCAATCTACCTAATAAAATCAAGATAAATTAACTCCACTGTTTCAGACTGCTGGAACATTGTATGAGTTTTGTCTCATGACTTTTCTAGTGGACAGATTATACAAATGAAAGGCAAACACCTGAAAGACAGCATGTGTAATGCACTTTGTATATCCCGGGGTGTGGGCTTGTTGCCGGGCTGTGTGGGGTGGGCTACTAGCTGGTCAGGCTGATCACTGTTAGCTGTTAATTATATAATACTGTTTGATTATATCACTGTGTTAGCTGTTGATTAGATGTACTGTTAGATATACTGATGATATTACTGTTTACAGATTTCATTGTGTAGGATCATATGATCAAGCTCTTATCTGATTTTGTGTGGTATAACTTCTGTGAGAATTTTCAATAAAGTTGAGGTCCAGTTGCACCCAAGCTAGTGTCGTCTAGTCCTTGGGTGCAATGCCCAGCTATTATACCTTGGTCCTGTGTCCCAGCGGTGAGGAAGCAGTTCTCTGACGGAGGCGCTCAAACGTGGTGCCAGGCAGTCTGTCACAATACCAGACAATACCAGCCATCTTGCAATAGGCAGGGCTTTGCTTCCTCATGTTCACAGTGATCAGATCATCAATGATATGACTAAACCTCACAAAAAATCTTGTGAGGTTAGCTGTTAGAGGCAGCAGTGCCTTAGATATCACAGTGCAGATATACAGCTATGAGGCTGAAGGCACGGGAATGCCTAGGCATATCTACATACTGGCAAGTGATCTGCAACATTCAGGAGGAATCCAAGAAAAAATAAATAAATCTTGTACTGATTAATTAACATTCCTAAATGTCCCTATAACAAAGTATATCTTAATTTGATTCAGTTCCATTTTAGAACAAGTGTCAGGGAATGGGAATATCGCTGCGGCGATCGAATCCGCACATGCGTAGAGTCCTGACAAAACGTACAGGCAGGCGGGCACTAGGACCCAGGCGCGCCTGTCACCAATGATGGCGCCGGGCAAGCACTAGGACCCAGGAGCGCCTGTCAGGAGTCGGGCGGGCTATTTAAACCCAATTCTTGCAATGCTCAAGTGCCGTATGGTCTTTCCTGTGTTCCTGTGAGTTTACTTTGCTGCTGACCCTGCCTGATCCTGATCTGCTGACTTCTCCTGCTCTGACCCCTGGCTTGCCTGACCATTCTCCTGGCTGCTCCTGCACTTTTGATCTCCTGTTGTCAAACCCGGACCGTGACCCGTTTATTCTTCTGCCTGCTGTTTTGTACCGACCTGCTCCGCTGTTACCGACCCGGCCTGTCTGACCTCGCTTACTCTACGTCCTCACATCAGACTCTCACCTGCTGCGTACCACCGACAGGTGCCTCTACCACAGCTGGTTGCACCCAGGGGCCGCGACCTGGTCTCGGCTTGCTCCAAGTCCATCCCCACCATCAGGGGCTCTGGTGAACAAGCAGGTTGGAACTTAGATTCCGCGCCCTGGGGAATTCTGGTCTGTGGAGCGCTAGAGGCTACCACCAGCTGGTCCCTAACAACAAGACTACAGTATACTACAATCAGCATCATCTTTGTGACTATTGTGGCTGTTGGTGCAACTTATATACAAAAAAAAAAAAAAAAAGCACAACAGAAATACATTCCCTTCATTGTCATATTGCTTACCTCTTTCATAAATTACTATCCAAATTAATAATGTTCTTTGTCCCCCATAGGGAAGCCAAAAATGGCAAATTGTGAAAAAACGGTAACCTAACAATGACCTCAGCACAGCGCACTTTCCTCTTTATTCTCTTCTGATGACTTTATGGAGCGAGTACTTTCTGAAGCTTGCTTCTGCTTATTAGAATGAGATTTTAGCCCCTGTAGTCTGGCTAAGGCAAGCAGCATATCCAATAAACACATTACACCTTGTCCTGACATCTTCCTCAGAAAAAATAATACAGACTTACCACATTTCCTGGTAACCCCCGAGCTCCAGGTTGTCCGGCAGGACCAACCGGACCCTGTTAAAAGATGAAAAAATTTATATTGGTAGGCATACTCTAATAAAATACAAAAGTAAGAATCCTTTTAACACACTTTTCTTCTTTAGCTTTTGAAACCCCCAAGTTGGGTTTTTGGTTTATTGTAAATTAGACCTCCAAGTAGGTATAAAGGAATTTATCTATTATGTTCAGTACTAAAAATACAGCATTTGAATGATTGTATATATTTTGTAAATAAGGTAACTATACTATATGCAGGGGCGTATTTACCACAAGGCAAACAAGGCACTAGCCTAGGGCAGCAGTTTTCAGGGGGGAAGCACCCCCCCCCAGAAGAAGGGATGAAAGAAGGGACATGTGCGCCATGGGAAACAGGTGGGATCTGAGAGAGGCTGCGGGCTGCTTGATGGTGTATGTAGAACCTGACTCTCGTTCCTGGGATGTCCAGAGCTGTGAAGATGAGTGTCTTTTTCTCTATCACTGGGGGGGTAGTGGAAGGCCAATGTTGTTGGGGTGTTGTTGGTCAATGTCAGGCTCTCTCCGCAGGAGAGGGAAGGGGGGGGGGGGGGTGTTGGTCGGTATCCGTGAAGGCAGACAATTTTTGTGTTGCCTAGGGCAGCACAAAGCCTAAATACACTACTGACTGTATGGCCAAAAGTAGGTGGACAGCACTTCAAAAGTATTGAGTTCAGGTATTTCTGTTAATGCTATATGCTATAAAATAAAAACACATTTTAGATGATTTTGCTCTTCCAACCTCATGGTAACAGTTAGGTGAAGGCCCTTCTCTGTTTTACCATGACTAGTCCCCTGTGTACAAAGCCAGCTCCATAAAGACATGGTTTAAAGAGTTTGTTGTGGAGGAACTTGATGTCCTGCACAGAACCTTGACCTCAACCTTACTGAACATTTTTATGTTTCAATATTTTTATTGAGTTTTAAGGATAAACAGGGAAAAAACAGGGAAAAGAGATAAGGTTCAATCATACAACATTACAGTAGACAAATATGGCTGATCAATTTGTTGTAGATCTGCCCTCTGGACATACTAAACATTTTTGAGAAGACTTGGAATGCCAATTGTGAGCCAGTTCTTCTCATCCAACATCTGTACCTGATGGCTGAATCGGCACAAATTCCCATTCCTAAACTCTTGTGAAAAGCCAACCCATAATTTTGTGCATGGTTTTGGAAAGGGATATCCAACCAGCTCATAAAGGTTTGATGGTCAGGGGTCCAATATCTTCTGGTCATTAGCTATATTACGTGAAAATGTATTATGTATCACTTATGGCATGCAGCTGAAACATATCAAACAAGCATAACCACCATGGTGCTTGGAAAATGGCTCTTCTGCAAAAGAAGCAGGATATCTTACTGTATATACAGTACATACAAGAACGACACACCTCCAGGGCCGGACTTAGCCTGTCTGATTTGGGGGTGCAGTAAAACATGTCAGGGGGGCAGAGGATGCAAGGTTAGCAGGGCAGTGTATAGGAGTCAGTAGAGCCGTGTACAGGGGGTTGGCAGTTTGTAGGGCAGTGTTCAGGGGTTAGTATGGCAGAGGGGTCAACAGGACAGAAGATAGGTGTCAGCAGTGCAGAGGAGAGGGGTTAGCAGGGTACAGGGGTCAGCATGGCAGTAGACAGCGGTCAGCAGAGTTGAGGACAGGGTCACTGTTGGCAGGACACTTAAGAGATCTCCTCCCCACACAGCACATAGCTGAGATCAATATTCCTCCACACAATGTGTAGCTGGCTACTGCAGCTGCCAATCCAATCAGGGAATTTCACAGGTCAGAACTGCAACTGCAGCCAGCTACACATTGTACAGACCGATGCTGTGGGGAATCTGATCTCAGCTACGTGTTATGTGGGGGGAGGAGATCTGTTGAGTGCCTTGTGTGCAGTGCACAGTACCAGGACAAGGTCGCCCAGCACTCAAGGTGAAGATGACAAACTGCACCCCTCCCCCCCCCCAAAAAAACAGCACCAATCGGGTGCGGACTGACCATTTGTAAACTTGGGCACTGCCCGAGGGCCCGGGGTCAGTAGGGGGCCCCATGAGATGCCCCTGGTACCTTTTTCATAGGCTTTTTTGAGTTTGGGCAAGGACACAGGGGTCCCACGATCCCCTATTGCCCGGGGGCCCCATGAGTGGTCAGTCCGCCCCTGGTAATCAACACGGTCACCGCTAAGCATAAATTCCTTCTGCAAAGCCCAAATTCTACCAAAAAAAAAATGCAAAACTTCCCCATTCTCACAGTCCAATCCCCCCTTCCAGCTCAAATCCCCCCAATAACTAACAAATCTTCCATGCCCCAAAAATCACCCCTCCTAGCACACGTCCTCTTTCCTTCCAAATCCCCCCTCCTAGTACAAACCCCTCTCCCCCAAATTCCCCTTCCTAGTACAAATTCTCCCCCCAAATCCCCCCTCCTAGTACAAATTCTCTTCCTAATCCCCCCAGTACAAATCCCCACTCCCAGTTTAAATCCTTTACCAAATTTCCCCTTCTAGTACAAATCCCCCCTCCCCCCCCTCTCCTAGCACAATCCTCTCCCCAAATCCCCCATCCTAGTACAAATTCTCCCACTCCTAGCACAAACCCTCTCCCCCAAATCCCTACTCCTAGCGTAAATCCCCTTCTTGAATCTCCCCTCCTAGTAGAAATTCTCTCCCCAAATCACCCCTCGTAGTACATATATTTCCTCTAAATCCCCCCTCCTGGCACAAATCCTCCCCCCAGTACAAATCCCCCCCCCACAAAAATAATCCCCCCTCCTAGTAAAAATCACCCCTCCTAGTACTACAAATTCCCCCTATACCCCCTTCTAGTATAAATACGTCCCCACCAAAAAAAAAATCCTCTTTCTAGCACAACTGCCTACAAGTTACCCTTCCCAGCACAAATCCCTGCTTACCGAAATCACCCTAGTAGCACACATCACCCCCAGTTCCCCCCACCTAGCACTAATCCCCCCTCCCAAATCCTCCTCCTAGCACAATCCCCCCCCCCCCCATTCTCCCCTTCTAGCACGAATCTTCCCTAATTCTGCCTCCTAACACATCCCCCCCCCACGGGCGGACTGACCATTTGGGAACTCGGGCACTGCCCGAGGGCCCAGGGCCAGAAGGGGGCCCCATGAGATGCCCCTGGTACCTTTCATAGGCTTTTTTGAGTGTGGGCAAGGACACAGGGGCCCCATGATCCCCTATTGCCCGGGGGCCCCATGAGTTGTCAGTCTGCCACTGCCCCCCCCCCCAACTACTCTTCCCAGCACAATCAGCCCCCCACTACCCCTCCTGCACAAGCTCTCCCTCCCTCAATCTTACAGGAGCAACAGTAGTGAGGAGCTCTCTGTGATCTCCACCTCCTGTCATAACAGCGATCCTCCATGCTGCAGGTTACATAGGATCACTATTACATCTGACGGTACACGGCTTCATTACCCCCCCCCCCCCCATTTCCTCCAAAGACTGCTCAACTGTTGGAAATGTGGATGGGGGTCGGATGTAATAGCTATCCTATGTAATGTAGGATGTGCTCCTGTCTGGACTATTTTCTTTAGATAACTGTGGCTGGCCATGAGTAAAGGGATGGGGGATAAAGCTCAGCGGGCACAGCACCATGTAAATGGGAGGAGGGGGGTGCAACTGGAAATTGGGGGAGAACAGCCCAACCCAGCACCCCCGTAGATCCGGACATGCACACCTCCCTTCTTTCTCCTAGAGAAGATGGGATTGTCTTGATTAGTTAGTTTCCACAGGCAAAATAAACAGCCAACAGCAAAAAAAAAAATATTGTTGTATGAGCTTTTTACTGTATTTATATGCTTTTGGTTGTGTGTACTCAAGTATATATATCTTTTATTAGATAATACAATTAGCCCCTGAAGAAGCGATTGCTGTCACGAAACATGTTGGCCCAATTTTTCCAGCTCTAGAATGTCCCTCACCCCCCCCATAGGATCATCCTGGTGGTTTATTTTATGTCTTATCACGGGTTTTTGTTCCTTATATATGGTGGGCTTTGGTACATTGTTTGCGGGGACATTGTACAATGATCTTTTAATTGAATAGAAAATAATAGTATAGAGAAAAAAATAGAATATATTAGAACAGAATAGAATAAAATAGAAAGACTATAGCTGTCTTCTGAAATTCGAATTTTGAAAAGAATAGAGTAAAACAGAATAGAACAGAAAAGAATAAAATAGAACAGAAAAGGATAGAATAAAATTGAATATAATAGAATATATTAGAACAGAATAGAATAAAACAGAAAGAATATAGCTGTCTTCTGAAATTCAAATTTCAAAAAGAATAGAGAAAAACAGAATAGAACAGAAAAGGATAGAATAAAATTGAATATAATAGAATATATTAGAACAGAATAGAATAAGACAGAAAGAATATAGCTGTCTTCTGAAATTCCAATTTTCGAAAAGAATAGAGAAAAACAGAATAGAACACAATAGAATAGAAAAGAATATAATAAAGTAGAACAGAAAAGGATAGAATAAAATTGAATATAATAGAATATATTAGAACAGAATAGAATAGAATAAAATAGAAAGAATATAGCTGTCTTCTGAAATTCCAATTTCGAAAAGAATAGAGAAAAACAGAATAGAACAGAATAGAAAAGAAAAGAATAGAATAAAATAGAACAGAAAAGAATAGAATAAAATAGAATATAATAAAAAGGAACAGAATAGAAAAGAATAGAATACAAAAAAACAATTGAATAGAATAGAGTAGAATAGACTAGAAAAGAATAGATTGAAAAATAAAAGTATAGAATAGAAAATAGTAGAGCGGAATAGAATACGAAAAAAAAAAAAGATTAGAATATAATAGAATACAATAAAATAGAAAGAATAAAACCATCTTCCAAAATTAGATTATGGAATTTTTTTGTAGAATAAAAGCAGATATTCATCACAATGAATTAGGATTGATTCGATATTTTCCATTCAAATTTGATTTCAATACTTCGCATCCATTGGAATATTTTGAATCTGGTCGAAAACGAATAAACGAAAAAAAATTGTCTTATGAATACAACAAAATGAAATTAGTAACTTGACAAATCCATCTGAAAAGAGATGAAAGTAATATTTTGGTTGTCACGTCTAGTACTTATTGCATACTTACAGCCTCGCCGTTTGTTCCACGCTCTCCTTTATCCCCATCCTGTCCTTTTGGGCCCTGCAGAAATACAATGCCAGATGTAAGAATGAAGGAAATAGATTCTTGCATGTATGCATGCGCAGCTTTTAACGTGTTAGTCCAGCTACATGTCCCTACCAGATTTCCCAAAGCAAGCTGGCCAAAGCCTACGGCCATTACAAAGTATTGGAAATGCAGTCAGTGCTGGATGCTCCCATAGGAGACCAACACATCCAGGACCAGGGGCGGACTGACCATTTGGAAACTTGGGCACTGCCCGAGGGCCCGGGGTCAGTAGGGGGCCCCATGAGATGCCCTTGGTACCTTTTTTATAGGCTTTTTTGAGTTTGGGCAATGACACAGGGGTCCCATGATCCCCTATTGCCCGGGGGCCCCATGAGTTGTCAGTCCGCCCCTGTCCAGGACTCATTCCCACTGCTGTGGTATAGGGCACAAAGTACATTGCCTGCAGAAATAGAACTGTTTTCCGTGAAGGCGGTTCACACTTCTTTGCCTCGGCTCATGATTGAAAGAACTGAAATCCAATGAAAGAAAGGAACAGTCAGACTGGGAAGAAAAGAGCTTGATGATAATGTACATCTTACAGCCAGGAACTGAGGCGGGCCCAACCTGACTTGTAGTGCACATTGTGAGAGGCTCACAGTGTGCAGTGAAGTCAAAGTAATCAATTTCTGTACAGGAAAGAGGTATGTACAGGAGTAAAGAGAAATGCCTATGTGACTCGCTCTTCTTTCATCTACATGACAATGGTGGTGCTGGTCACTGGCCCAGTGCTGGAAGAGAGGAGGGGATTGAAGGGGTGCTAGAGGAGAGAGGAGGGGAAGGGTGCTGGAGGAGCAGCCAGGAGAGGAGTGGAGGAGTGCTGGAGGAGAAAAGAGGAGAGAAGAGAAGGAGTGCAAGAAGAGAAAAGAGGAGAGAAGGGAAGGGGTTCTGGAGGAGAGAAGATGAGAGAAGGGGGTGAGTTCTGGAGGAGAGAAGAGGAGGGGTTCTGGAGGAGAGAAGAGGAGAGAAGGGGATGGGTTCTGGAGGAGAGAAGAGGAGAGAAGGAGAGGAGTTCTGGAGAAGAGGAGAGAAGGGGAGGGGTTCTGGAGGAGAGAAGAGGAGAGAGGAGGAGAGAAGGAGAGGAGTTCTGGAGAAGAGGAGAGAAGGTGAGGGGTTCTGGAGGAGAGAAGAGGAGAGAAGGGGAGGGGTTCTGGAGGAGAGAAGAGGAGAGAAGGGGAGGGGTTCTGGAGGATAGGAGAGGAGAAGACAGGAGGAGTTCTGGAGGAGAGAAGAGGAGAGAATGGGAGGGGTGCTAGAGGAGCAAAGAGGAGAGAAGGGGAGGAGTGCTGGAGGAGAGATGCAGATAAGAGAGGAGGGGAGGGGTTCTGGAGGGGAGGTGAAGAGAAAAGGGAAGGGGTGCTGGAGGAGAGAAGAGGTGAAGAGAGGAGGGGAGGTGTGCTGGAGGAGAACAAAGGAGAAGAGAGGAGGGGAGGGGTTCTGGAGGAGATGAGAAGAGAAGAGGGGAGGTGTGCTGGAGGGGAGAAGAGAGGAGAGGATGGGAGGTGTGCTGGAGGGGAGAAAAGGAGAAGAGAGGAGAGGAGTACTGGAGGGGAGAAGAGGAGAGGAGTGCTGGAGGGGAGGAGAGGAGAGGATGGCTGGAAGGGAGGAAATGAGAGGAGTGCTGGAGGGGAGAAGAGGAGATGATAGAAGAGAGGAGAGGAGTGGAATGATAGAGGGAAGAAGAGGGGAGGAGAGGAGAGGAGAGCAACAGGTTCACTTAACTGCCCCCCCTTTCACCACTACACATCATTTTCCAGGAGTACAGAACAATGCTTCTTTAACAGTGGATGCAGACGTGTATTTATTAAAAAAGTAATTAAAAGCAATGTCATTGCCACTAGTAAAAGCACATTGAATCTGACTTTTTCTAGCCTATAATCATCCCCTGTATAGAAGAACGCAGAGTGGTGGAGGGAGGGGCCATACTTTGGGTCAGTCAAGTATCTCACATGCACATGTGCTAATCAGGGACATGCTGAATGGAGGAGGGAGCAGAGAGATGACCTCATCAGTCTGCTGGTGCCCCATCACTTCCCTACCACATGTTGGAGGTGGAGGTGACTTAGCTGTTTCAGGTCACAAAGCTGACTCCACAGTCTGGTGGGGCTGTGTAAATTTCAGGAACCATTGGGCAGAAAACCAAATCTATTGGCAGATACAGTAAATCCGCTCGGATATATATTATTTTAACTCTATATTTGGCAGTTTTCCTGGAGTTCAGCCTTAAAGAAATCTTCATTACTTGGCATCTTTCTGATCTTTGAAAAATGAAAACCAGCCGGGCAATAAACCTGCGAAGGATTTTCAGCCCTGTGTGGTCTTCTTAGCACGGTCATAACAGTCATTTGTTACTGGTGTGAATGTGAAGGTGTATTGCTCAGTCCAGCGTCCTCAGTACACCATGCACGTTCACAAAGGCTTTACTGCTCCCCGAGAATAATAAAACGACCCGGCAGGGTCCCTGATGAATATTAAAGCTGAACTCCAGGATCCAGCCAACTTTACACTCCTAACTCTCTACCCCCTACCCCCATTCACATTCAAAATGTTACATTTGTGTCTTACTTTTCCCGTAATCATGTTTTTCTGCCTCGTGATTCTATCATTTGTTGCCTACGATTGGACTGTGGCTAGACACTTGGAAAGGATCTATGGAGGTGTCGAGATCACTTCTGCTGTCATTATTTGGGGAATATCAGAACTATAACTCCTGTGAATCAATAGGAAGTGCGATGATGTCGTGGGTGTGTATGTAGCCCAGGGTTGTCCTTTGCTAAATGCCGAGATAGCTACCAATCGATGTCTGTGGTTGGGTTTTGAACAGATCATACCCCTCCCCCAATGAAGGAAGCATGATATCAGAACATCACTGCTCCTTTACCCTACCAGAGAGAAAAGACCTGTGGCACATCCCTGCACGTGCAGATTTCTGCACGTGCATTGGTCTATCAGTAAAACTGTCTCCTGGGATGTGTGATGTGGACATCCTAGGAGGCAGTGTGGGGGGGGGTACATTATTCTCTCCTAGGCCAGAAAGCAGGAAGAGCTGAGCTACAGAACTAAGAAAGGAAAGAAAAATGTTAAAGAATGTGGAAACATGATCCAGTTGTGGAAGATGGAGAGGGAAGAACCAGGGGCAAAATAACTATAGTATATTGATGGGTGAAGGTCCACATGAATATGTGTCTGCCCCATTCAATCCCTGAGCAGCTACTTTCAGAGATATGGTCTGAGAAGATGATAAACCGTCTCTATCCTGGATCCCCCTCCCCGCAAGGAGACCTGAATTAAAAAAACTTCTGTTGGGGCCTGGCCTCAGCATTATGCTTAGAATAGGTAGCACAATGGAGGAGTATATATAAGGGCAGGTGGGGTTGGCTCACAATAGACAGTGAAAGGCTGTCTAGAGAGTCGGAGACATATCGCATGAGCAATCCCTAGAAACATCATCACTATTAGACCATTTACCTTAGGGAGATAGCTTTGGGAGATATGGAGTCGAAGAGGAGGGCTTTCATTCCTAAACCCCCCAGGGCACAAGACTCCTGACAGGAGCAAGGCACTCTTGTCTACCTAGGTTGAAGCCATGAAGCCAGGTGCCACCTGCTTCTTAGGAACCTGCCAAAGCCAGTCCTCCAAACACTTGGTGAGGGCTTTCCTGAAGAGGAACCCCTGACTGGGAAGAGGAAAAAAATCCAAAGGCCACAGATCCTATCTCTGACATCAGAGGGATCCCCCCTCCCTGCGAGTAGGCCTGAACTAAAATACTTCTGTTGGGGTCTGGCCTCAGGATTATTTGTGCACCTGAATGCTTTGAATAGGTAGCACCATGGAGAAGTCTATTTAAGGGCAAGTGGGGTTGGCTCACAATGGACAGTAAAAGGCTGTCTAGAGAGTCGGGGTCTTATCGCATGAGCAATCACTAGCAAAATTATTACTATTAGACCTTCTACCTTAGGGAGATAGTTTTCGGAGATATGGAGTCGCTCCCACTGCCCCCTTGCTAGTGAAGAGAATTTGGCAGTTTTTTGGAGCAATTCTATGGAGGTAAGTGGAGCTCTCCTAGGGTTTTTTTTTTTTTTTTTAGCTCTGCGGTGTTGTGTTTGTCAAAACTCTGTGAACAAAAAAAGCGAACTGTGAAGTCGCAGCAGGCCAAAAAGTGCACAAGGGTACAGTAAGGGTCTGACTTCCGAAGAGGAGGGCCTTCATTCCTAAACCGCCCCAGAGAACAAGACTCCTGACAAGGGCAAGGCACTCTTGTCTACCTAGGCTGAAGCCAGGTGCAACCTGCTTCTTAGGAACCTGCCAAAGCCAGACCTACAAGCACTTGGTGAGGGTTTTCCTGAAGGGGAACCCTTGACTGGGAAGAGGAAAAAAATCTAAGGCCAGAGACAAGGGCGGACTGACAACTCATGGGGCCCCCGGGCAATAGTGGATCATGGGGCCCCTGTGTCCTTGCCCAAACTCAAAAAAGCCTATGAAAAAGGTACCAGGGGCATCTCATGGGGCCCCCTACTGACCCCGGCCCCTCGGGCAGTGCCCGAGTTTCCAAATGTTCAGTCCGCCCCTGGCCACAGATCCACTCTCTGACATCAGGACAGGCCCTATTACCTGCATCTTCTGTCTCTCTGAGAGGACAAAAAAAAACCCGTGCAGTGTAAATACCCATGATAAATAGTGAAAAAATAAATAAAAAGTGCTATGTGCATTATATAAGGAGACCTTCTGTATAAAAATTGGTAGTCAAAAGGCCTGCCCAAAAAGAATGTGCAAGAATAGCAAAGGTGACAAGACCTAGTGCTGGCAAAACTCAGGTCCAAAACCCAAAGTGTTTTTTCTGGATCCCCTGGGATGCCACTGCTCAGGGGGCACATCACAAGGAGTTCCTTGCACCTCCCAGTCTCTGACCAGGCAAATGCAGCAGCCATCAATGTCTTTTGGCTAAAGATCAAGTGTAGCACCTAGTCTGATCAATTTTCGGGAACGAAACATTAGTTCCTCTATCCAAGGTGGGGCACTAGATAGTAACTGCTGATATAATAAGGTGGGTGCTTGGGGAGGGATCCTTTCCTCCCGGGTTGACTCTGGCTGAGGGCACCAGCCTTGTGCCTGGTTGTAGGCAGGCTCTCTCCAAGTGGTAATGCCTTTTTGGTAGTTACTAGAACAGCTTTGTCTGTCTAAAAGAACAAGTAGAGCTGGGCAACAAATAGACATTCTTGGTTTTTATAACTTGACCTCGTTCACACTTGCACCGACAGAACATCTGTTGTCCTGCACCAATCCTTCCATCGTAAACTGGAGCATTTGGAACGTTCTGGTTTTATGACATACTTACACATCGGCAGGGAGGAGATTGCCGTTTTTACGGTAAATCTGCGGTGGCAGCTTCCATATCTCTATTCTGAGAGGCTCCCGTTATAGATAACCCAATAATGAAGCATGCACCGCCAACATAACAAAGGGTGGAATATGGAAAAGGCGATGGTAGCCCCTGACTGAAATATGAGTGCCCAGGAGACCATGTGACTGGCAGATGATGGGGATTTTTCATCACGATAATAAAAAGGGGCAGGTAGATTGGATGTACAGCTCTGACAGGTTTCAGGTTTTATTACCACTGACTTATTTATCTGTCTCCCCCGAGGGCCCTCTTTCAGGAGCAGATTCTAATACAGGCGTCATACCAAGAAGCTACTGTCATGCAAAGTGATGGGGCCAACGTGATTGCTCTGTGTGCAGAAAGTGCTGAGCTGGCGCATTTCATTCACAACATCGTTATGCTGCCCAGATACGGAATATTAGAGGCAAGGTCACATTTTCCTAAGTAATATCATTGCTACAAAGGCGGTTCGAGAAAAGCATCTGCTTTAACCAATGTAATGTGGATGAGACTGCGGCCCGAAGAATGAATACAGGGAATCAGCTGGTGCCACCTTCTGGCCATAATGGTGCATGCAGCCAAGCTCTATTGTCACCTGTCTGTTTTAAAATACACTGCTCAAAAAAATGAAAGCAACACTTTGAAAACACATCAGATCTCAATGGGGAAAAATTATCATGCTAGATATCTATACTGATATGGACGGGGTAATGTGATAGGAATATAAGGACGCCCCATCGTTTGATAGAAATGAAAATGATCAACATACAGAGGACTGAATTCAAAGACACCACGAAAATCGAAGTGAAAAAATGATGCAGCAGACTAGTCCATTTTGCTGAAATTTCATTGCAACAACTCAGAATGGTCCTCAGTAGTTTGTATGGCCCCCACGTGCTTGTATGCATGCCTGACAACGTCGGGGGAGGCTCCTAATGAGACGATGGATGGTGTCCTGGGGGATTTACTCCCAGATCTGGACCAGGACATCACTGAGCTCCTGGACAGTCTGAGGTGCAAGCAGCTGGGGCCGAATGGACCTAAACATGATATCCCAGAGGTGTTCTATTGAATTTAGGTCAGGAGTGGGGACCATTCAATGGTATCAATTCCTTCATCCTCCAGGAACTGCCTGCATACTCTCGCCACATGAGGCCGGGCATTGTCGTGCATCAGGAGGAACCCAGGACCCACTGCACCAGCGTAGGGTCTGACAATGAGTTCAAAGATTTCATCCAGATACCTAATGGCAGTCAGGGTGCCATTGTCTAGCCTGTAGAGGTCTGTGTGTCCCTCCATGGATATGTCTCCCCAGACCATCATTGATCCACCACCAAAACAGTCATGTTGAACGATGTTACAGGCAGCATAATGTTCTCCATGACTTCTCCAGACCAGCGGTGGATTGACAACTCATGGGGCCCCAAGGCAATAGGGGATCATGGGGCCCTTGTGTCCCTGCCCACACCCAAAAAAGCCTATGAAAAAGCCAATGAAAGGTACCAGGGGCATCTCATGGGGCCCCTTACTGACCCCGGGCCCTCGGGCAGTGCCCGAGTGCTCGAATGGTCAGTCCGCCCCTGCTCCAGACCCTTTCATGTCTGTCACATGTGCTCAGGATGAACCTGCTCTGATCTGTGAAAAGCACATGGTGCTAGTGGTGGACCTGCCAATTCTGGTGTTCAATGGAAAATGCCATTCAAGCTCTATGGTGCCGGGCAGTGAGCACAGGGCCCAGCAGAGGATGTCGGGCCCTCAGGTCACCCTCATGAAGTCTCTTTCTGATTGTTTGGTCAGAGACATTTTCATCCTGTCCCTCCTTGCACAAAGGAGCAGATACCAGTCCTGCTGATGGGTTAAGGACCTTCTCTGTCCCTGTCCAGCTCTCCTAGAGTAACTGCCTGTCTCCTGGAATCTCCTCCATGTTCTTGAGACTCTGCTGGGAGACACAGCAAACCTTCTGGCAATCGCATGTATTGATGTGCTATCCTGGAGGAGTTGGACTGCCTGTGCAACCTCTGTAGGGTCCAGGTATGGCCTCATGCTACCAGTAGTGACACTGACCCTAGCCAAATGCAAAACTAGTGAAAAATAGTCAGAAAAGATGAGGAGGGAAAAAAATGTCAGTGGCCTCCATCTGTAAAACATTCCTGTTTTGGTTGTCGTCTCATTGTTGCCCATCTAGTGCACCTTTTGTTAATTTCAGTAACACCAAAGAAACTGAAACTGATTAACAATCCCCTCTGCTACATAACTGACCAGATCAATATCCCAGGAGTTTAATTGACTTGATGCTATACTCTGATTAAAAAGTATTCCTTTAATTTGTTTGAGCAATGTATATGTCCAGGCATTACCCAAATTTACCCCCAAATCACCCTCCTCCTCTCTAGATCATGTCCCAGCAGTATTTCTTCTATTAAAGGTTCCAGTAAGCGAATAAAGCTTTTATTACTTCCTATGACATCATCACCAAGTTTATAAAATAGCTAGGAGGTCAGTTATAATTGATATAGGTGTGTCCCCAATACTACATCTCCCAAGAACTCTTTCTCTATACACAGTATGTGGGTTGGCTCTTGGTTGAGTCAAAACAGCAGCATTGTTTTGCCATGGAAAGGTTGCAGTGAAATGTTTGTACATGAATTCTTGGACCTATCTGCCTATCGCAACCACTGCAAAATAGTCTCAGATCCCTGATCTGGATAGGGCAGTGGATGTGAGAGGAGTAGTGAGACTGCAAGGTAGAAAAGAACATAGAGAAGAACAAGTGTATCTTGATACCATCTCGTAAATGATAAATAGCCCCATGTACAGGGATATACTGTGTGTGTGTATGTATGTATATATATATATAAATATATATATATATATATATATATATATATATATATATATATATATATTTATATATATTGTGGCAGTGCGGTATCCTGCCACGGTGGAAATCACGATGGAGACCCAGGATTCTCAACCATACAGGTTGAGGGGCTCCAGGCAGATCTCATAATGCAGAGGAAACTGGTTATCAGTTTCCTCTTTGGTTTGTAAAGCCTGTTTTGGGACCTGTAGCCTGGAGATTTCTAAGAGATTTGGGAGGGATGAAATCTCCAATCCTGGGCCCATATTTTGAGAGCAGCCAGCACGATGATTGCACAGGTGTGTGCAGGGCTTTTTGTGGAGGCCAGGCCATGATTCTGGGCTCCACCCCGGCAGACAGGAGTCAGGAGGGCTCCACCCTGGCAGACAGGAGGTCTCTGCCTTGGAGTCAGGTGGGCTTCACCTAGTAGAGGTGGAAGCCAGACAAGCTGTGTGCTATTGGCTAGATGTGTGCGGGAAAGCCATTTTTGGATAGAGTCTGCAGGAGACAGACGGAAATCGGTGTAGCAGTCAGAAGGCTGAATATCATTTGCATTGGTATGATGGTGGATACCCCTGCGTGGGAAGCATTTGTGTTTCTGGAACTTTTTCCTTTAAATAAAATTGGGCAAAAAGGCCCTTAAGAAGAAGCGAGTTGCTGTGTGCTTTGAAGAAGCTCTACCATTTTTGAAGCGAGTTCCCACTATATATATATATATATATATATATATATATATATACACAGTTGCAAGAAAAAGTATGTGAACCCCTTGGGATTACGTGGAGTTTTGCATGAATTGGGCATAAAATGTGCTCTGAACGTCATCTAAGTCACAACAATAGAAGAACACAGGCTGCTGAACATAATACTACACAAACATTAGATGTTGCCATGGTTTAATTGCACATAACATGTAAACATTCACAGTGCAGGGAGGAAAAAGTATGTGAAGCCCTAGCTTAATGACTTCTCCCAGAGCTAATTGGAGCCAGGAGTCAGCCAACCTTGACTCCAATCAATGTGATGATATTGGATGTGTTGCTGACAGCTGTCCTGCCCTTAAAAAACACACACCTGTTTTGGGTTTACTGGTTTCAAGAAGCACTGTCTGATGTGAACCATGCCTCGCAGAAAAGAGCTCTCAGAAGACCTACAATCAAGAATTGTTGACTTGCATGAAGCTGGAAAGGGTTACAAAAGTATCTCCAAAAGCCTTGATGTTCATGTGTCCACGGTAAGACAGACTGTCTACAAATGGAGAAAGTTTAGCACTGTTGCTACTCTCCCTAGGCGTGGTCGTCCTGTAAAAATGACTGCAAGAGCACAGCGCAGAATGCTGCATGAGGTAAAGTAGAATCCCAGAGTGTCAGCTAAAGACCTACAGAAATCTCTGGCACATGCTAACATTTTTGTTGACACATCTACAATAAGGAAAACATTAAACAAGAATGGAGTACATGGGAGGACACCACGGAGGAAGCCATTGCTGTCCAAAAAGAAGATTGCAGCACGTTTGAAGTTTGCAAAAGAGCACCTGGATGTTCCACAGCACTACTGGCAAAATATACTGTGGACAGATGAAACCAAGATTGAGTTGTTTGGGAAGAACACACAACACTATGTGTGGAGAAAAAAGGCACAGCACACCAACATCAAAACCTCATCCCCACTGTGAAACATGGCGGAGGGAGCATCATGGTTTGGGGCTGCTTTGCTGCCTCAGGGCCTGGACGGATTGTTGTCATTGATGGGAAAATGAATTCCAGAGTTTATCAAGACATTTTGCAGGAAAACGTACGACCATCTGTCCGCCAACTGAAGCTCCGCAGAGGATGAGTGATGCAACAGGACAATGACCCAAAGCATACAAGTAATTCAACAAAACAATGGCTGCAACAGCACAGAATACGCCTTCTGGAGTGGCCCAGTCAGAGTCCTGACCTCAACCCGATTGAAATGCTGTGGCATGACCTTAAGAGAGCGATTCACACCAGACATCCCAAGAATATTGCTACACTGAAACAGTTTTATGAAGAGGAGTGGTCCAAAATTACTCCAGATCGTTGTGCAGGTCTGATCTGCAACTACAGGAAACGTTTGGTTGAGGTTATTGCTGCCAAAGGAGGGTCAACCAGTTATTAAGTCCAAAGGTTCACATACTTTTTCCTCCCTGCACTGTGAATGTTTATTTGTTATGTGCAATTAAACCATGGCAACATCTAATATTTGTGTAGTATTATGTTCAGCAGACTGTGTTCTTCTATTGTTGTGACTTAGATGACGTTCAGAGCACATTTTATGCCCAATTCATGCAAAACTCCACGTAATCCCAAGGGGTTCACATACTTTTTCTTGCAACTGTATATGTCAGTAACGTTGTTGATGAATATGGTGTGAAGGAACAAGCCTGAACATGTTTCTTGGTTGTCTGTCTATTCATGTCAACATAAAATTTGCAGAAACACCTCTGTATCATCTCCTGATGATGAAATGGACTTTGAACCAAGAAACGCATAGAGTGCCATGACCTCTTCCTTAGTCCCTCTGTTGCAATTGAGGACTTCATCTCCTGATGAAATGGATTTCAATCCAAGAAACAAACAGAGAGCCCTGGCCGCTCATTTACTTCCTCTGTGGAAGTTGAGGACTTTCTCACCTTGATAAAATGGACTTTGATCCAAGAAATGCACAGAGCACCGTTGCCTCTCCCTTACTCCTTCTGTGGGAGTTGAGGACTTTACCTTCTAATGAAATGGACCTTGCCCCAAGTTCTCTCCCTTACTCCCTACTTGACAATTGAGGACTTTTTCTCTTTACAAAATGTACTTTGACTCAAAAAACTCCTAGTAAGCCCCCTCTTTCCCTTACTCCCTCTGTGGCAGTTGAGGACTTCATCTCCTGATGAAATGGACTTTGAGCCAAGAAACGCATAGAGAGCTGTCTCCTCTCCCTTACTCCCATTGTGGCAAACTGAGGACTTCATCTTCTAATGAAATGGACCTTGATTGAAGAAATGCATAGACAGCCCTGGTCTCTCCTTTACTCCCTCTGTGGCAAATTGAGGACTTCATCTCCTGATGAAATGGATTTTGACCCACACAACTGCTAGAGAGCCCTGGCTTCTTCCTTAGTCCCTCTGTGACAGTTGAGGACTTCATCTCTTGATAAAATGGACTTTTACCAAGAAACCCATAGAGAGCCATGGTCTCCCCCTTACTCCCTCTGTGGAAATTGAGGACTTCATCTCCTGATTAAATGAACTTTGATCTAAGAAATGCATAGAGAGCCCTGGTCTCTCCCTTACCCTTTCTGTGGCAATTGAGGAATTCCTCTCCTGATGAAATGGACTTTGACCCAAGAAACACAGAGTTTTGTGGCCTCTCCTTTACTCCCTCTGTGGCAAATTGAGGACTTCATCTCCTGATGAAATGGACTTTGACCCAAAAAACACATAGAGAGTTGTGGGTGTCTGTCTTTTCTATGCAATGCTGGCAGAATATGGCTGAAATCCAAAGAATGAAAGAGATGGGCCAGGGACAGTTAGGCTGGGGAGGAAAAGGCTAGAGAATGGTGAACGTTCTCAATCCCTGAAATGAGACAAGCTGTATCTGATATGCTGCACCTTCTAGTTCATATTGTGAGAAGCTCACAGTTGTCAGCTGAATCAGAGTATTGGTGTTGATCAGGGTGGTCTGCATGCAAATGCAGCCTGCCGAAGAATGTCCACTCCTTCAGAATAAAATCCACCCACCAAGGCATTTTTAGATTTGCATAAGTCCGCCCACTGTTTGCATTAGAGCTGAGGCTCAGGGAGCCGTGTTCAGTCCCCAGCTGGCCCCTCCCACCGGTCATGATCTGCCTGCATTGCATAGAGAATTACAAAAATCCAGTGATTATATTGCTGGGTTTAAAAAAAGGCATGTAATAAAAAAAGATGTATCTAAAAATGTCATTAGCATGTAGATAAGGTGGGAAGGAGGAACCATGAAAGAAAAATATAATTACATTAAACATCAGCTTTCCGTCTCTCAATAGCAGAAAGGTCTTATTATCAGTGTGGCCCTGAGTATATACTTACCCCCCTCCACTACCCCATGCCTTGACAGCCAATGACCGTGAGGAGAAGCAGTGCTGTGTGAGCTCCAAGGCCATCCTAGTTGGAGCCTACACTGGACTGAGGGTTCTTTTTCCACCCCCATGTGACAGTGCTGGGAGCCTAGCATAAAAATTGCCAAGCATCAGTGCTGTCATGTTGGGGGAAGGAGAGTAGAGTCACATTTTCCATAACAGAAAGAACAAAATGCAAAGAACTTAAAAATGAAAAGCACACCTGTGGTCCTGCAGGTCCGATAGGTCCTATGTCTCCCGGTGGTCCTCTGGGTCCCTGAAAAGAAAAGAGACAAAAGCTACTTTAGGATATGTATTGATTGGCTTGCTTGCCTTAAAGATTGTGCCATGGGAATGCAAGCAGGTCAAATGGGAATCAGAAGCCAGTCAAAGCTCCTGTCAATGAATTCTGAATGACCTCAGAAGAATCTCAAACTGATGTCAAACTGATTCAATTAACACATCTCTACACCCAAGCAGAGCCCCTTGCTGCTAGGGGCACTGGGGACACTTGACCCTCCTGTGCACTACAGTGACCTCCGTGTCTCTAGTGCCCCTAGTGTTCCTGTGCACTCCACTGTCCCCAGTGCCCCTAATGTTCCTATGCACTCCAGTGTCCCCAGTGCCCCTAGTGTTCCTGTGCACTCTCCTGTCCCTAGTGTCTCCAGTGCTCCTAGAATTTCTGTGCACTTCAGTGTCCCCAGTGCCCCTAGTGTTCCTGTGCAGTCCGGTGACCCCAAAGTCTCCCAGTGCCCCTAGTGATCATGTGCACTCCAGTGGCCCCAGTGTCTTCAGTGCTCCTAGTACCCCTGTCCACTCTAGTGTCCCCAATGTCTCCTAGTGCTCCTAGCATTCCTGTGCACGTCAGTGTCCCCAGTGTCTCCCAGCACCACTAGTGTTCCTCAGCACGCCACTGTCCTTAATGACTCCAGTGCTCCTAGTGTTCCTGTGCACTTCAGTGTCCCCAGTGTCTCCAGTGTACTCCAGTGTCCCCATTGTCTCCAGTGCCACTAATGCCCTCATGCACTCCAGTGTCCCTAGTGTCTCTAGTGCTCTTGTGCATTCAAGTGTCCCCAGTGTCTCCAGTGCCCCTATTGCCCCCAGTGTTTCCAGTTCCTCTAGTGCTCCTGTGCACTCCAGTGTCCCCAGTGTCTCCAGTGCCCCTAGTGTTCCTGTGCACTCCAGTGTCCCCAGTGTCTCCAGTTCCCCTAGTGTTCCTGTACACTGCAGTGTCCCCAGTGCCCCTAGTGTTCCAGTGCACTTTAGTGCCCCTAGTGTCTACAGTGCCCCTAGTTCTCCTGTGCATTCAAATGTCCCCAGTGTCTCCAGTGCCCCTAGTGCTCCTGTGAATTCCAGTGTCCCTAGTGTCTCCAGTGCTACTAGTAATTCTGTGCACTCTAGTGTCCCCACTGTCTCCCAGTGCCCCTAGTGCTGCTGTGCACTCCAGTGTCTCCAGTGCCACTAGCGGTCACGTGGATTCCATTGTCCCCAGTGTTTCCCAGTGCACTCCAGTGTCTCCAGTGCCACTAATGCTCCTATGCACTCCAGTGTTCCCAGTTTCTCCAGTGCCCCTAGTGTTCTTGTGCATTCAAGTTTCTCCAGTGTCTCCAGTGTCCTAGTGCTCCTGTTCACTCCAGTGACCCACGTGTCTCTAGTGCCCCTAGTGTTCCTGTGCACTCCACTGTCCCTAATGCCTTCAGTGTCCCTAGTGTTCCTGTGTACTTCAGTGTCCCCAGTGTTTCCAGTGCCCCTAGTGTTCCTGTGCACTTCAGTGCCCCCAGTGTCTCCAGTGCCCCTAATGTTCCTATGCACTCCAATGTCTCCAGTGCCCCTAGTGTTCCTGTGTAGTCCAGTGACCCCAAAGTCTCCCAGTGCACCTTGTGCTCCTATGCACGCCAGTGTCCCCAGTGCCCCTAGTGTTCTTGTGCACTTCAGTGTCCCCAGTGTCTCCCAGCACCACTAGTGCTACTGTGCACTCCACTGTCCCTAATGTCTTCAGTGCCCCTAGTGTTCCTGTGCACTTCAGTGTTCCCTGTGTCTCCAGTGCCCCTAGTTTTCCTGTGCACTTCAGTGCCCCCAGTGTCTCCAGTGCCCCCAATGTTCCTATGCACTCCAGTGTCTCTAGTGACCCTAGTGTTCCTGTGTAGTCCAGTGACCCCAAAGTCTCCCAGTGCCCCTTGTGCTCCTGTGCATGCCAGTGTCCCCAGTGTCTCCAGTGCCCATAGTGTTCTTGTGCACTTCAGTGTCCCCAGTGTCTCCAGCACCACTAGTGCTCCTGTGCACTCCACTGCCCTTAATGACTCCAGTGCCCCTACTGTTCATGTACACGCCAGTGTTCCCAGTGTTTCCAGTGCCCCTAGTGTTCCTGTGCATTTAAGTGCCCCCAGTGTCTCTCAGTGCCCCTAGTGCGCATGTGCACTTCAGTGCCTCCAGTGTTCCTGAACACTCCAGTGCCCCTAGTGTATCCAGTACCCCTAATGTTCCTGTGCACTTAAGTGTCCCCAGTGTCTCCAGTGCCTCTAGTACTCTTGTGCACTGGAGTGTCCCCAGTGTCTCCAGTGCTCCTAATACTCCAGTGCACTCTAGTGCCACTAATGTCTCCCAGTGGTCCTAGTGCTCATGTGGATTCCAGTGTCTCCAGTGTCTCCAGTGCATCTAGTGCTCTTGTGCATTCAAGTGTCCTAGTGTCTCCAGTGTTCCTAGTGCTCCTGTGCACTCCAGTGTCCTAGTGCCCCTAGTGCTCCTGTGCACTCCAGTGTCCCTAGTGTCTCCAGCGCTCCTAGTACTCCTGTGCACTCTAGTGTCCCCAATGGCCCCCAGTGTTCCTGTGCACTTCAGTGTCCCCAGTGTCTCCAGTGCCACTAGCGCTCATGTGGATTCCAGTGTCCTCAGTGTCTCCCAGTGCCCCTAGTGCTGCTGTGCCCTCCAGTGGCCCCAGTCTCTCCAGTGCCTCTAGTGCACTCCTGTGTCAGCCAATGACTTTAGAGATTCCTGCTTCACCCGTGACCCCAGAGCACTCTGAGATTTTTAGTGACCCCTGAGCATTTTAGTGACCCCAGAGCATCCAGTGTCACCCAGTAACCCCAAAGAATGCTATGTGACCCGGTGACCCCAGAGCATCCAATGTCACCCAGTCACTCCAGTGTGCCCTGAGCCCTCCATGAATTCTGCATCTCCATGCAGCCTCGGGTACCCTCCTGTGTCTCCTAGACTGCCTCTCTTCCTGTGACTATAGACCCCTGTCTGTGACACTTTAAAGTGTTCTGATGAATGTAAGGCTCCTTCTCACCATCATGTCACAATAGTGTCCTGTTTAATGAGCGTGTTACTGCAACATCCAGGGTGCAACGCATTGAGATGCCGTTCATTTTGAATGGCCTCCTAATGCATCTCCAAAACACAGTTGCATTACAGCTCAAGAAAAATGGAGCCAGAGTGAATATTCCATTATAAATACAAGGAACACACTGCAATGGGGCTTTATGGAAATAGGTCTGAACAAACCCTACAAAAAAACCCTCAAAATACTTCTTGAACTCATCTGAAGGGCCCCTGTGGTACACTTACCACTGGTTGGCTGCTTGTGCTCAAGAGTGTAAGTATAGTGGGGCAAGAGCTGGAAAATACTGCTGGCCTCAGATGTAAAAGGGCCATGTATGGCCCACCTTGATCAACGTTCAATATTTATGAGGGCAGGCATTTCCATAGCCTACGTCTCCACCATTCCACCAGCTACAAGAGGGAGATAGTTGGAGCAATGCCCTAAAAAGCTCCTCTCCATCACACATCAAGCTACAAGATCACAGCAATTAGAATTCAAAGAGTTACTTACTGTATCGCCAGCATTCCCTTCATCTCCTTTCTCTCCTTTGTCACCCGGAAGACCCTGAAAAATAAATGTGAAATGAAGGTCAACTGTGTCCGAAAATCTAGAGGGTAGTAAGTTGTCGAATTAAGGGCTCATAGTACATGGCCTCCTCCTCTTTGATTTCTGCTGTGTAAAAT
The DNA here is from genome assembly GCF_062004578.1 of Staurois parvus. Taxonomy (NCBI): domain Eukaryota; kingdom Metazoa; phylum Chordata; class Amphibia; order Anura; family Ranidae; genus Staurois; species Staurois parvus. The sequence goes on along the minus strand of NW_028318579.1, from coordinate 3,085,405 downwards.
ATTGTGAGAAGACAATGTATGGCACCTTTAGTGCCTCCCTACCCCACAAAAAATGAGACTGTCAAGCTCCAGTATGTCACGCATTAACTTTGGTGACTGCCATTTTTGAGTCCTTCTGCGCCCAGAAAAAGAGGGAGATCGCAGCTTATCAGGCCTTGGATGTGGTAAGTGTACCCACCTTGTGTCACAGGTAAGGAGCAAAGCTTCAAAATAGGGAAAAATGTTTGATTGACACTATTGCTAACCTGGATACACACTCCCCCCCAACAAAACGCATCAAAAACGTGGCAAAAAAAAGCAGCAAAAACACAATACATGCTTTTCTTCAGCATTTCCATTGAAGTCTATAGAACCAAAAATGCACCGTTTTGCGTATAAAAAGGTCCCCGACCCTTTCCAAAAAACGCACCGGGTGAAAACGCGGAGATGTGAACCTGTCCTATAGGAACTCATGTTAGATGGACTGTACTGTGTTTCTGCAAAACACTGTGGAAAACACTCCGCTGTGAACAGAGGGTTACTTGGGAGACATGCTGCTTTGTATCTCTCTGCTGTGCTATCATGACTTTTTATTTTTATTTTTTATATTCCTGGTAATATTATGTTATTCGTTATTTTCTATTACATACCAGGGGCGGACTGACCATTCGAGCACTGGGCACTGCCCAAGGGCCCACAGTCAGTAGGGGGCCCCATGAAATGCCCCTGGTACCTTTTACATGCTTTTTGGGTGTGCTTTGAGTGTGGGCAAGGACACAGGGGCCCCATGATCCCCTATTGCCGGGGGGCCCCATGAGTTGTCAGTCCGCCCCTGTTACATACACATTTTCTTTTTTCTTTTTCTTATTTTCATATTTTTTTCTTTTTCCTTTATATTTTTTTATTATTCCTTAATTTTGTTTTTCTCTTTTTGGTCTCACTGTCTTTTTTTTTCCTTTTTTCCACATTACAATTTTTTCCACACATTAGTCTCATCAACACAGATGGTTCACCTGTTTTCATGACCAATGTTGCTAATATAAATCTCTGTCCTACTCGTATCACCCACCTCTGTGACCAAGCACCAGTGGGAGGGGCAAAATGTGTCAGGGGGTGTGGCCGGAGCGGCACTGGCTGAGGCCGCACAATCTAACATGTTCTAAGAGAACAGGGTCCAGTTTAGAGCGGCGTCTCACATTTCACATGCAGCACTTCTGGAATAAGTGAATAGACGCCTGCCCCTACTTTCTAGATACCATTTGACAAGGCTTTTTTTCTCAGAGAATAGGTACTGGAACCCCACCCATCGCTTCATGTCTCCCCCCCCCCCAAGCAGCTCCGACCACCGTCCCTTGGTTCCACCCCCTACCACCTCCGAGCACCGTCCCTTGGTTCCGCCCCCTACCCACCTCCAATCACCGTCCTTTGGTTCCACCCCCTACCAGCCTCCGAGCACTGTCCTTTGGTTCCACCCCCTACCCACCTCCGATCACCGTCCCTTGGTTCCACCCCCTACCCACCTCCGAGCACCGTCCCTTGGTTCCACCCCCTACCCACCTCCGAGCACCGTCCCTTGGTTCCACCCCCTACCCACCTCCGAGCACCGTCCCTTGGTTCCACTCCCTACCCACCTCCGAGCACTGTCCATTGGTTCCACCCCCTACCCACCTTCGAGCATCGTCCCTTGGTTCCCCACCCAACCAACCTTGAGCACCGTCCCTTGGTTCCACCCCCTACCCACCTCCGATCACCGTCCCTTGGTTCCACCCCCTACCCACCTCCGATCACCGTCCCTTGGTTCCACCCCCTACCCACCTCTGAGCACCGTCCCTTGGTTCCACCCCCTACCCACCTCCGAGCACTGTCCCTTGGTTCCACCCCCTACCCATCATGAGCACTGCCCCTTGGTTCCACCCCCTACCCATCTCCGAGCACCGTCCCTTGGTTCCCCACCCAACCAACCCTGAGCACTGTCCCTTGGTTCCACCCCCTACCCACCTCTGATCACAGTCCCTTGGTTCCACCCCCACCCACCTCCAAGCATCGTCTCTTGGTTGCACCCCCTACCCACCTCTGAGCACTGTCCATTGGTTCCACCCCCTACCCACCTCCGATCACAGTCTTTTGGTTCCACCCCCTACCCACCTTCGAGCATTGTCCCTTGGTTCCATCACCTACCCATCACAAGCACTGCCCCTTGGTTCCACCCCCTACCCATCTCCGAGCACCGTCCCTTGGTTCCCCACCCAACCAACCCTGAGCACCGTCCCTTGGTTCCACCCCCTACCCACCTCCGATCACAGTCCCTTGGTTCCACCCCCACCCACCTCCGAGCACCATCCCTTGGTTCCACCCCCTACCTACCTCTGAGCACTGTCCATTGGTTCCACCCCCTACCTACCTTCGAGCATCGTCCCTTGGTTCCATCCCCTACCCATCACGAGCACCGCCCCTTGGTTCCACCCCCTACCCACCTCCAATCACAGTCCCTTGGTTCCACCCCCTACCCACCTTCGAGCATCGTCCCTTGGTTCCATCCCCTACCCAACTACCATTACAGAATACAGGGGCAAGTATAATTTTGTGGTGCTAAATTATTTGTATGGTGTTTGTTAATGATACAAAAGCAGCAAATTAGACCCCCCTACAGCCAGCAACAATAGATCTTCCCAGCAACAATGGACCACCACAACAAAATACAACCCCGGCAACAATAGACCCCCAGCAGCAACAACAGATCTCTCAGAAGCCAGAATAAATAGGCTCTTCAGCAGCCAGCAACAATAGACCCCTCCCTTAGAAGTAGATCCCTTCCAGCAACAATTGACCCCCAGGAACAATAGGTACCCCACCAGCAACAGTAGATCACCATGCAAAAAAGTATTCTCTCCAGTGACAATAAATCCCCTAGCAGCAAGCATCAATTTGCCCAGCAACAATGGACCACCACAACAAAATACCACCCCAGCAACAACAACAGATATCCCAGAAGCCAGCATCAACAGACTCTCCAATAGCCAGCAACAACAGACCCCTCCCTCATAAGTAGATCCCTTCATGCAACAATTAACCCCCCAGCAGCAATAGATACCCCCCAGCAACAATACATCACCATGCAAAAATGTATTCTCTCTAGTGACAAAAGATCCACCAGTAGCCATCATCAATTTTCCAAGCAACAATGGACCACCGCAACAAAATACCACCCCAGCAACAATAGACCCCCGCAGCAGCAACAGATCTCTCAGAAGCTAGCATCAATAGACTTTTCAATAGCCAGCAACAACAGACCCCTCCCTCGAAAGCAGATCACTTCCAGCAACGATTGACCCCCCCCCCCTCGCCCCAGCAACAATAGATACTCTACCAGCAACAATAGATTACCATGCAAAAATGGATTCTCTCCAGTGACAAATCAGCACCCAGCAGCGAGCATCAATTTTCCCAAGCAACAGTGGACCACTGCAACAAAATACCACCCCAGTAACAATATACCCCCCAGCAGCAACAACAGATCTCTCAGAAGCCAGCAACAATAGATCATTCCCTCCGCAGTAGATCCCTTCCAGCAACAACTGACCCTCCAGCAACAATAGATGCTCCGCCAGCAACAATAGATCACCATTCAAAAATGGATTTTCTCCAGGGACAATAGATCCCCCAGCAGCCAACATCCCACTAAAAAAATCCCTGATGTTAAGGAAAGATTATAACCTCTGCTTGGAACCTTTCATGACCACAGGGGGACAAGGGCACATTCATTTTTTTTTTTACATTTTTAAACACTGTACCTTTATTTATTTGTGTATTTATTTTTATCAGTTTGCTAGGAACAGCATCCCTTGTGATAGCAGAGGCCTTTTGAGTCCTCTTTATTGAGAGATCTAGGGTCTACTAGACCCCATATCTCTGCTCTGGTCTCCAAAGCAGCAGATCAAACCAAGATGTTTAATCTGCTGATCCACAAGCTGGTAATGGCTTGTCAAAAAAAAATTAAACCGGAAGTGATGCAATCCTTGTTACTTCCAATTTCTAAGCTCACAGAGGGAGAAGAACAATATCAGTCCCTCTCTCTCGATGTACGGGATTCCATTGGTTGGCCATTTGTAGTGTTCACTAGACATGTGCAGTCTGTTTTGTTCCGAATTGAAATTCAGACAAATTTTCCGTTATTTGGAGATTGGGATGTCTCCGAATTAGAATAGTAACAAATTTAAACAAATCTGAAAAAGCAAAACGAAATTCGAATCAATTCAAATTAGAAAACACATTTGAAAACCAATTTGAATTCGAAAACAAGAATAGAATAAAAAAGAACAGAAAATAAAGAAATAGAAAAGAATAGAATAAAAAATAAAAGAATTGAATAGCAAAGAATATAGGAATAAACTATAGAAAATAGAAGAATAGAACAGAATACAGTGGGAAAATATTGAGTAAAACAGGATAAAATAGAATAGAAAATACAGCAATAGAAAATAATAGAATCCATTAGAATAGAATAGAAAATCAAGGAATAGAATAGAAAAGATTAGAATAGAAAATCAAAGCATATAATCAATTTGAATGGAATAGAAACGATTAAAATAGAAAATAAAAGAATAGAATTTTATTTTATTTATTTATTTATCGAGTTTATATAGCGCCAAAGGGTTTGCTCAGCGCTGTACAATAGAGGGGGGACAATACATGAAACAGTACAGTAACATCAAACAGCACACAAGGGGTAAGAGGGCCCTACTCTTTCGAGCTTACAATCTAGGAGGGAGGGGGTAGAGGCACAGGAGGAAACGGCTGTGGGGGATGGAGTGGTAGGAGGAGGGAAGGGCAGCGGCTGTTAGGTGAGGGTGGGGTAGGCTTCCCTGAAGAGGTGGGTTTTCAGGGAGCGCCTGAAGGTGAGGAGGGAAGGTGACAGTCTGATGGATTGGGGTAGTGAGTTCCAGAGGATGGGGGAGGACCTGGAGAAGTCTTGCAGTCGTGCGTGGGAGGAGGAGACCAGGGAGCAAGATAGAAGGAGGTCCTGTGAAGAGCGAAGGGTACGGGTAGGGTGGTACTTGGGAATCAGGTCGGTGAGGTAGTTAGGGGCAGTGTTGTGAATGGCTTTATAGGTCAGAGTGAGCAGTTTGAATTTAATGCGTTGGGCAATGGGGAGCCAGTGGAGGGAGAGGCAGAGGGGGGTGGCAGAGGTGGAGCGGCTGGTGAGGTGGATGAGTCTGGCAGCTGAGTTCAGGATGGTCTGAAGCGGGGAGAGTTTGCACTGGGGTAGGCCGATGAGGAGGGAGTTGCAGTAGTCAAGGCGTGAGATAATCAGGGAGTGAACGAGTAGTTTAGTGGTGTCTGGGGTAAGGAAGGAGCGTATTTTGGCGATGTTGCGGAGGTGGAGCCTGCATGTATTTGTGAGTGATTTGACATGAGGTTGGAAGGAAAGGTTTGAGTCCAGAATGACGCCAAGGACCTTGGCTTGCTGGGCGGGATTGATGGTGGTGTTGTTGGTAGTGATGGAAAGGATGGGGGGGGGGGCACGGGAAGGGGGAAAGACGAGAAGCTCGGTTTTGGAGAGGTTGAGTTTGAGGAAATGGAGCGACATCCAGTCAGAGATGTCGTTTAGGAGGTGAGTGATGCGGGCGGAGAATGTGGGGGTGTGAATAGAAAATAATAGAGTAAAATAGAGCAAAATAAAACAGAAAATGAAGCAATAGAAAAGAAAAGGATCCATTAGAATAGAATAGAAAAGATTAGAATAGAAAATCAAGGAATAGAATAGAAAAGAATAGAATCAATTAGAATAGATTAGAAAAGATTAGAATAGAAAATAAAGTAAAACAGAGCAAAATAAAATAGAAAATAAAGCAATAGAAAATAATAGAATCCATTAGAATAGAAAAGATTAGAATAGAAAATCAAGGAATAGAATAGAAAAGATTAGAATAGAAAATAAAATAGAATAGAAAAGAATAGAATCAATTAGAATAGAATAGAAAAGATTAGAATAAAAAATAGAATAGAAAATAATAGAGTAAAACAGAGCAAAATAAAACAGAAAATAAAAGCAATAGAACAGAATCAATTAAAATGGTATAGAAAATCTAAGAATAAAATAGAAAAGATTACAATAGAGAATAAAAGAATAGTATAGTATAGAAAAACAATAGAATAGAATAAAATAGAATCAATTAAAATAGAATAGAAAAGATTCGAATAGAAAATAAAAAAAAATAGAATAGAAAATAATAGAGTAGAAACAGAGCAAAATAAAACAGAAAATAAAGCAATAGAAAAGATTAGAATCCATTAGAACAGAAGAGATTAGAATAGAAAATCAAGGAATAGAAAATATTAGAATAGAAAATCAAAGAATAGAATAGAAAAGAATAGAATCAATTAGAATAGAATAGAAAAGATTAGCATAGAAAATAAAAAAATAAAATAGAAAATAATAGAGTAAAACAGAACTAAAGCAATATAAAAGAATGGAATCCATTAGAATAGAAAATCAAGGAATAGAATAGAAAATATTAGAATAGAAAATAAAAGAATAGAATAGAAAAGAATAAAATCAATTAGAATAAAAAAAGATTAGAAGAGAAAATAAAAACATAGAATAGAAAATAATAGAGTAAAACAGAGCAAAATAAAACAGAACTAAAGCAATAGAAAATAATAGAATCCAATAGAATAGAAAAGATTAGAATAGAAAATCAAGGAATAGAATAGAAAAGATTAGAATAGAAAATAAAAGAATAGAATAGAAAAGAATAGAATCAATTAGAATAAAAAAAAGATTAGAATAGAAAATAAAAAAATAAAATAGAAAATAATAGAGTAATACAGAGCAAAATAAAACAGAAAATAAAAGCAATAGAACAGAATCAATTAAAATGGAATAGAAAATCAAAGAATAGAATAGAAAAGATTACAATAGAGAATCAAATAATAGAATAGTATAGAAAAACAATAGAATAGAATAAAACAGCATATACTGTAACTGCCTTCCAAAATTAGAATTTTGAATAGAATGAATTTGAACAGAATACATTAGAATAGAATATAAAAGAATAGAATAGATTAGAAGAGACTAAAATACTTTACAAAAAATTGTGAGCTGCGCCGTGGTGACGTGAGTAGTGCTCTACAAAGGCACTGTGAAAATGTTACTAAAACAGAAATCTCCCGTATGGACGCTCAACTCTTCATATAGCCCCGTATACCATCAAAAACACACATGGATTGTGGATTATAGATTGTAATGGTTTTTTTTTTTTTTAGAATTATTAGAATTATTTTCAAACTTGTTAAAATGATTTTGTTACAAAATGTCGAATTCGGACGAATTCGCATTAAAATTCCCGAAAACCGAATGTAACTCACTGAGCGAAAAGAAATTCGTCCAATAACGTATCAGAAGGAAACAAAACAAAACAATTTTTTTTTTTCATTTTGCACATGCCTAGTGTTCACCAGGGAAGCATGTGACAAGGTGACAACACACGAGCAGAGCTGAGTGACAGCTGTCACCCCATAACAGGAAGTGGCTGAACACGGATCTCCGTGGCAGGATCACCAAAGATTATATTTCATGAAAGCGTCAGAACAGAGTTTATCAGCTTCTGTGGGATGCCAGTGATTGGGTTGGGATCCCGCCATGAGGTTGGAGGGACGGGTTGTTAGGAGGAGGTGAAGCAGGAGATCCATCCATTTCAGCTCCGGGCTAATTAAACTGTTTGTTTTTCTCCCTCCGCCTCATTAATCGTTGTCAGGATTCACTTCTTTGCCGTCGGATGCCTCCCGGTGAGGATGACATACTAGTTGCCACAGCAACTGACGTGCAGGTTTTCACCGCCGTGGACAGCGACAGCCCGCAGCATCCTTGGATCGTCTCTTGTTTAGGAATTAAAAAAATAAAACAGAAAAATCGGTATTCTGGAAACTTACCGGAACTCCCGGCTCGCCGACTACCGTTTCTGCCTGAAAGAAAACAGATCTGTTAAAGTTTGTCAATGAGCAGCCTGAAATCAGTACAGTCGGGCTTGGTTCACACCTAGAGATGCGACTGAGCGCGGGCGCGTTTCTGTGCGTTTCCCACGCGTTCCTGGCTCCTCGCATGTACGGCAGTCCATTAATTTCAATGGGTCACCCTACATGCGAGAAAAGTCCATGACCCCTTTCCAAAAACGCGCCACACCAAGCAGCACGGGGCTGTGGCATCACGCGGTTTGGAGGTGTGTGGTGCTGTCGCTAGCAGGTTCTAATGGCCAGTTCACACAACATGCGTTTCAGTTGCTTTTGTTTCTGCATCCAAAACGCACAGAAAGTAGGTGATATTTCTTGTCAATGTCATCGTTCGCATCAGTGTTTGCTGTTCCGGTGCGTTCCGTTTGCAGAAAAAAAAAAAAAAGTAGAACAGGCTGCATTTTTACTGCATGGAACTGTACTGTAACGTGGTGAAACGCATCAAAAATGCACCGGAGCGCACATGTCTATTTAACCACTTGCCTACCAGGCACTTATACCCCCTTATTTACCAGGCCAATTTTCAGCTTTCAGCGCTGCCGCACTTTGATTGACAATTGCGCGGTCATGCAACATTGTACCCATATGAAATTTTGATCATTTTTTTCTCACAAATAGAGCTTTCTTTTGGTGGTATTTAATCGCCACTGGGCGCTTTAATTTTTGCGCTATAAATAAAAAATTGCCAAAAATTTGAAAAAAAAAAAAAAGTTTCTTTGTTTCTATTATAAAATTTTTTAAACAGGTAATTTTTCTCCTTCACTGATGTGCGTTGATGAGGCAGCACTGATGGGCACTGATAGGCGGCACTGATGGGCACTGATAGGCAGCACTAAAGAGCACTGATAGGCAGTACTAATGAGGTGGCACGGATAGGCGGCACTGATAGACAGCACTAATGAGGTGTCACAGATAGGCGGCACTAATATGCAGCACTGATAGGCGGCACTGATAGGTGACACTGATGATGGGTACTGATAGACGGCACTGACTGGCATCACTGCTGGGCACTGACTGGCGGCACTGACTGGCACAACCGCTGGGCACTGACTGGTGGCACTGACTGGCAGCACTGCTGGGCTGCACTGGTGGGTGGCACTGGTCGGTGGGCACAGGTTGGTGGCACTGGTGGGCACAGGTGGGTGGGCACAGGTGGGTGGCACTGCTGGGCACAGGTAGGTGGCACTTCTGGGCACAGGTGTGTGAAATTGCAGAGTGGCACAGGTGGGTGATCTGCTGGGCACAGGTGGGCGGAGCTAGTGGGCGCACTGCAGGGCACAGGTGGGCGGAACTTGCGGATGGCACTGCTGGGCACCGATCATCAGGGCACTGATCATCAGTGCCCTGATGATCGGTGCCGATTCCCGCTCTGACAACTGCCGGTTCTCGGCAGTACTTTCCTCACGATCTGACAGCGTGAGGAAAGTGCAGCCGAGAACCGGCACTTGCATTTCCCTCTGATCAGCGTGTCATTGGACACCGCTGATCAGGTGGTAAAAGGCCGCTGTGATTGGCCTTTTACCACATCACGTGATCAGCTGTGTCCGTAGGACACAGTGATCACGGAGATCGCCGGGTGCGCGCCCCCTGGGGCGCGCAGGAGAGCGCGTTCTGGGGGGACGTCATGTGACATCCACTCAGAACTGGCCGGCCGCAGTGCAGCCGTCATTCGGCTATCTGCGGTCGGCAACAAGTTAAATTAATGAAAAAGAGAGGGGAAAAAATGAACAGGAACACATCGAAAATGCGCCAAACACGTGAATGCGGAAATTCATCCAGAACGCATCTGGACTGCGTTTCTATGGTGTGAACCAGCCCTAAGTGGCAGGGCATTTCTTGATAAAGCGATTTTTGCATGGGTTCCTGACACACATAAGGCCCCTTTCACACAGCTGTCCATTTTTCGGATGTAAACAGACAAAAAATGGATGTAAACCGATGTAAACGGATGAAAAGGGATGTGAACGGACCAAAAACAGATGTAATTGGATAAATGAGGATGTACACGGACCAAAACAGATGTAAACAGATGCAACCAGATAAAAACTGATGTAAACAGACAAAAACAGATGTAAAAGGACCAAAAACAGATGTAAACGGATGTAAATGGACCAAAAATGGATGGAAACAGATCAAAAACTGATGTAAACAGACAAAAACTGATGTAAATGGATGTAAATGGACCAAAAACAGATGTAAATGGATGAAAAACAGAAGTAAATGGACAAAGACAGAAGTAAACGGACCAAAAACAGTAAAAAAAAGTAAATGGATGCAAACAGACCAATAATTGGTGTAAACGGATGAAAATTGGATGTAAATGAATGAAAAACCGATGTAAACAGACAACAATTGCTGTAAACGGACCAAAAAAGTAGAAAAAACTGGATGAAACCGGAACAAAAACTGATGTAAACTGATATAAACAGATGAAAATGGATGTAAACTGACCAAAAACGGATGTAAATGAATGTAAATGGACGAAAAACAAATGTAAACGGATGAAAACAGATGTAAATGGACCAAAAACAGATGTAAATGGATGTAAACTAACAAACAACAGATGCAAGCAGACCAAAAATGGATGTAAGCGGATGTAAACTGGCTAAAACGAATGTAAACGGATGAAAAAGTGATGCAAAAGGAGAAAAAAAAAATGAAAAACTGGATGAAAACAGACAAAAATGTAAGATGTAAATGGATATAAACAGAAGAAAACGTACGTAAAACGGACCAAAAATGTATGTAAATGGATGAAAAACGAATGACAAATGGATGTAAACCGATGAAAAAGATGTAAACGGATGAAAAACTGATGTAAACGGATGAAAACCTGATGTAAATGACCAAAAACTAATGTACATGGATGTAAATGGACCAACAATGGATGTAAACAGATGAGAAACAGATGTAAACAGACAAAAAATGGATGTAAATGGATGAAAAACAGATGTAAACGGATGAAAACGGATGTAAACGGACCAAAAACAGATGTAAATGGATGCAAACAGACCAAAAATGGATGTAAACAGACGAAAAATGGATTTAAACGGACCAAAATCGGATGTAAACATATAGAAATTTATGTAAATTGACCAAAGATAGATGTATGTGGACATAAACTGATGTAAACAGATGTAAACAGACTAAAAGTAATGGAAACGGACCAAAAATGGATGTAAATGGATGAAAACTGATGTAAGTGGATGTAAATGGACTAAAACAGATGAAAACGGTTGAAAAAGTGGTGTAAAAGGACAAAAAAAATTAAAAACTGGATGAAAACAGACAAAAATGGATGTAAATGGATGTAAACAGGCGAAAACGTACGTAAACAGACCAAAAATGTAAATGGATGAAAAACGAATGACAAATGGATGTAAACTGATGAAAAACAGATATAAATGGATAAAAAATGGATGTAAACTGATGAAAAACAGATGTAAACGAATGAAAACTGATGTAAATGGACAAAAATACAGATGAAAATGGATGTAAACGACCAAAAACTGATGTAAATGGATGTAAATGGACTCAAAATGGATGTAAACAGACCAAAAACAGATGTAAATGGATGCAAACAGACCAAAAATGGATGTAAACGGATCAAAATCGGATGTAAACATACAGAAATTGATGTAAACTGACCAAAAATGGTTGTAAACAGACAAAAACTGATGTAAACAGATGTGAACAGACGAAAAGTGATGGAAACGGACCAAAAACAGATGTAAACAGACAAAAACAAATGTAAACTGGATGAAAACAGACAAAATGGATGTAAACAGAGGAACGTGTATGTAAACAGACCAAAAATGTATGTAAATGGATGAAAAATGGATAAAAAAAATGGATGTAAACTGATGAAAAACAGATGTAAATGGACAAAAAACGGATGTAAAAGGACCAAAAAAACAGACAATAATTGATGTCAATGGATGTAAACAGACAATTGATGTAAATGGACGGAAAATTGATTTAAACAGACTAAAATTGGATGTAAACATATGGAAATTGATGTAAGCTGACCAAAAATGGATGTAAATGAACAAAAACGGATGTAAACAGACCAAAAATGGATGTAAGTGGATGTAAATGGACTAAAATGGATGTACATGGAAGAAAAATGGATGAAAAACCAGATGAAAACGGATGTAAATGTATGTTAACAAACAAAAACGGATGTAAACAGATATAAACGGACGAAAAATGATGTGAACGGATGAAAAACGGATGTATACTGATCTGTTTTTTCTTGGAAAAAATGTGACTGAACTGATGAAAAAAAAATGAAACTCCCGTGTGAAAGCGGCCTAAATGTGAAGTTGGCCTCACACACAAAGGAACCTTGTCTACCAGTCAAATGTCAATAAAAACTATCAGTATTGCTCAACGGCAGCCAATCAGATCCAAAGCTGCATCGGAAGACTGAATGCCATTGTTGGCCGCAGGCTCTTACAGACATTTCATATCATGAAATGTAGTTGTCATAGATCACATGACACATCACATGATCTGCAAGTGTAACCAATTACATCGAAAGCTGCTCTGGAGGATAAAAATGCTTGCCATGGGCCGCTACAGACAGTTCTTATTTCAGATCTTGACAAATGTTTGTGTTCTGTTCCACCTATATGTATATATTTTTCTGCTTTGAATTGAACTGCATGGGGTTACTAGTGCTTGGTAGCATGCTGACATCTAGTGGTGGTTTAGGGCCCTACAACTTGTTTACTTCCATGACTTGGTATCTCCCTCTGTCCTTCCCTCCCGTTCAGTGATAGTTCTCTCCTTGAAGGAGGACCATGTAGATGGCATTGTTTAAGCTCCTCTCAGGATGAAGCGGTGTGTAAGTGGAGGAGCAGGATCTGGTGGATGGCATTGTTTAGGCTCCTCTAAGGTTGAAAAGAGTTTGAGAAGGAGGAAGAGCAGGGCCAGAAGGATGGCATTGTTTAACCCCTACCAGGGTGAAATGAGTTGGAGGAGTAGCAAGGTCTGAAGGACAGCGTTGTTTAAGCCCCTCCTGGGTAAAATATGTTGCAGGGGGAGAAGGGTACTGTGAATGGCATTGTTTGAGCCTTTCGCAGACTGAAACACATTGGAGAAGAAGCAGCAGGGTGTGGAGGATGGCATTATTAGAAATGTAAGGGTCAATAGGGATCCATGCATTCCAAATAATGCTGTCACCAGACCCACATTGGAGGAGGTCTTGTGAATGGCGCTGTTTAACCCCTCATTAGTGGAGAAGGAGGAGAAGCAGGGCCTGGTGGATGCTGTTGTTTAAGCTCCTCTCGGGGTGAAACAGGTTGAAGGTGGAGGAAGACCAGGGCCAGTTACACAGCATTGTTTAAGCCCCACCTGGGGTGAAATTCTTTGAAATAGTAGGCTGTGATGGATAACATTTTTTAACCCCCTCCTGGGGTGAAACATGTTGATGGTGGAGCAGGGTCTGGTGGATGGAATTATTTAAGCCCTCCCAGGGTAAAACACAGGAGGGAGGAGGAGCAGGGTCCAATAAATGGCATTGTTCCTTATAAAATAAAGTTTATTGAAAAATAATTTGGTGACTTCTTTCATTTTTGGTTTCTGTACTTGGAATGAAGAGAGGTCTGTTGTAGCCTTGACACCAGGGGTGGTGCTTTAGGTTTGCCTTGAGAAGTACCTCCTAGTACTGACCCTAAGAAACAAAGTGTGCGCAAAATCAGAGGGGCACACATAGGAGGGTTTTCTGTCCAGCAAAGGTAATAGGAGGCAACTTATGGTACCTGCTCTTAAAAATTTAAAATGGCTGACAGGTTCACTTTAAAGTTCCGACTTGGCCAAATGTCAGCATGGGCATACCAAATGGATTTTTGGTGCCGGTCATGCAGGACAGCCAGTTAAAGAAAGCAAGGTTACAGACACTGTAAGACCCTTTAATAATGAAGTTATGCTAGTTTATCTGTTATTTCATTATTTCAGTGTATCTGAACCAAAGATCAAAAATGCAAAGTACTGTATTACAACATACCAGACGTGGTGGTTACATTAGGTTTCTTTTCTTTCAGGCTTTTTTTATTTTTTTATTTTCACCTGGTGATCCTGCCAATAACATACTTCCTGCCCTGGAGTGACAATACTTACCAACCTGTATCTATGGAGGAGTAACGTTGTTACCCTTGGCTGCTCTCTTGATTTTGACTGAAAATGTTTCCCCTTTCTTCATCAACATTACGTAGGGAGAGGAAGAGAACTAGGAAGCCTGACAACATTGTTTGTAATTTCAGTTCAGTAAACAGAAAGTTACAAACACATTGGATTTCTGGCATAATTTAGCAGATATATGTCTGTTTTTGCAAAAAATTTACTTAGTCCGAAAACAAAAAACGAATGCAGCCACCACATCTAAAGAATGGAAAGTTGGATTGAATTACCTTTTGCTCTTGGGATTAGATACGTTTTAAACCACCTCTGATTCCTACAATTGGGAAAATAATAATCTGTCTATTGAAAGTCATTCTAAGCCCTGGGAGTGGGCACATGCTTCCCGGCCAAGACACTTTGCCACGAGACCTTTTGCATGAATACGGATAGTACCACCATAGATCTATGGTATTTAAATCCATTTTTGAGCACTACATACCGTTCCCGCTGTTCCTGGTAAACCGGGTGGACCAGCAATACCCTGTTTAAGAAAAATAATGGTTTTAGTCAAGACAGATTTTAACACACAATGGAATTAAATACAACTTCACATTTACTTTGCCTATATGTGCCAGTGGCTGCCATATTTTGGATAATTACTCCTGAACTTTTTTTTTTTTACACTTTACAGTGGCCTTTACCAGATATCTAAGCCATTCAAGGTGTTGAGCAAGTAGGTTGCTGACATTGTAGCTCCTGCCCAAGGTTGGATCATAAAACTTGTTGACATGATCCGTGTAAATTACACAGGTCTCAGGGAAGCCCATAGCAAACAGGACCATCGGACCATCTGTTCTGAGGGACTTTCCAAGGCAACAGATTGATTGTACAGTATATATTGATACTAACATCTAGTTAGAGAGGTAATCCTGAGAGTTTATTGATATCGAATGACTTGAAGATATGTCCAATTTAGTTACTGGAGTAGATAGTCTTGTTCCAGTACTAAAGCATGGAAGTATACGTAATTGATTGATTCAACAACGTCTCCATTTTATTTCTCCCTATACGTTGTGCACCTTATCTGCAGGTATAGGAAGCTGTCATGCTTAAGTTATAGTTTCCAAAGGGAAAAGGTGACCATATAGTAGGGGGTAAAGGAAAAATAGGTCAACAACCAATCTCATCTATCTTTGCTTGACCATAGCTGAAAGCCAACACGAGGTCTACTGACCACTTTGGCTAGCTGGCCATTTGGTGGTGTCTTTTCGAGGGTTAGAGAACCCTAGTGTGGCATCAGCTACAAACCATAGAAGGGCTGTAAAATAAGTGGATATCGGAAGGAGGCAACCGATAATCCTGTGACATTGAGTGAGTAGCTGACCCAAGTGCTGGAAGCTAGTGACTATGTGTTGCTTTCGGTCTTTTGGGAGAAGTCATAGTCACCCGTCAGCATTAGAGATTCTGGAGGACATTTTGTGCAGCTTAGCAAGGCAGGGAAGAGTCCTCAGAGAGTTAAGTTTACCAATTTGGGGTATCCCATGTTCCCCTTATCCCATCCAAGTTCTTCCTTACCAGGGCCGTGGATAAGAGGGTACTACCAGTCCTATACAGGGCCTAGACCAGCAGTGGGGCCTAAGTAGCTGGGTGAATCGGATGTGGGCAGAGGGGTGATCGGCATAGAGTGGGAAGGGGATTACTGGAACCTACCCCCTGTATGGCTGTTTCTGCAGCAGCTGAAAGCTAGCTTCTTCTCCGCTTCCTTCCCATTGGCTTTCAGCTGCTGCACAGATATCCATGCAGGGAATTGGTTCCAGTAATTGGACCCACCACCCTCCTTGTGCACCATATGTTCCCCCCTGCTGCTCAGGCCTCCCTTTGTACCCCCACCCCTACATTGCTGCCGGCTTCCCTCCTCTTCTTCACACTGGCAGCTGCAAGTGCACAATAGGATCCTTCAGGGTAGAGAGTGGGGGGAGGGTCTGGTAAATATTTCACATTTACCACCCCCTTCCTTTCTTGAATGAACACAATGAGTAATTAGTACATATTACTCACTATGTTCATTCATAACTGAAGCATAGTAAACTGTGTTTTTTTTTTGGGGGGGAGGGAGGGCGGCTGGCAGGTTAGCTGTATGGGGCCATGTGGTTTCTAACAGCAGCCCTGTTCCTTACAATAAAACCCTAAAAAGACATCCCTAGACTGTTTATCCAAACCAGTGAAAGAGTCGAGAAAATGTTGTGTGATTTAACTGGGGGAAAGAAATCAAATTCACCAGTGGCTCCTTAGGGGGTGTGCTACATTAAACTGGGCCATTACTGCTCAGGGTCAGTGGTCCTGTTTGGAAGTCTTGCCTTAAGATACCAACATTTACTTTGACCTCCTACACCAGGCCTGTGAGTCAGGTGGGTAATGCAACCATTAATTGTTCATCAACTATATTTTCTGCTTGTGAGGGTTCTTACATAGAGGCAATATACAGTATGAGTTCCTGCAGAGATACTCTGATCTTGACCTCTGTAGACACATTGAAATATTTAACATTTTATTCCTTGAACAAGGATGGTCATATTGAAGTTTCAACCAAAATTTACAGTCTGAAGGTGAAGCTACTGTGCAGAAATCAGCCTCAATAAGCATCAGTTACTGGAGCTCTGTACTTCTAGGGCATATCATGCTGGCATGCAAACCACATAGCCCAACAATTGAACATTGGGGAACTTGAGAAAGTACAGAGGAGGGCAACTAAACTGATATGAGGCATGGAGGAGATCAGCTATGAGGAAATATTAGAGGAACTGAATGTATTCACTCTAGAGAAGAGGAGATTAAGGGGGGATATGATCTCCATGTATAATACATAAGGGGGATATGATCTCCATGTATAATACATAAGGGGGGATATGATCTCCATGTATAATACATAAGGGGGATATGATCACCATGTATAATACATAAGGGGGGATATGATCTCCATGTATAATACATAAGGGGGATATGATCACCATGTATAATACATAAGGGGGGATATGATCTCCATGTATAATACATAAGGGGGGATATGATCTCCATGTATAATACATAAGGGGGATATGATCTCCATGTATAATACATAAGGGGGGTTATGATCTCCATGTATAATACATAAGGGGGGATATGATCTCCATGTATAATACATAAGGGGTGATATGATCTCCATGTATAATACATAAGGGGGGGATATGATCGCCATGTATAATACATAAGGGGGATATGATCTCCATGTATAATACATAAGGGGGATATGATCTCCATGTATAATACATAAGGGGGATATGATCTCCATCTATAATACATAAGGGGGGATATGATCACCATGTATAATACATAAGGGGGGATATGATCACCATGTATAATACATAAGGGGGGATATGATCACCATGTATAATACATAAGGGGGGATATGATCTCCATGTATAATACATAAGGGGGGATATGCTCTCCATGTATAATACATAAGGGGGGATATGATCACCATGTATAACACATAAGGGGGGATATGATCACCATGTATAATACATAAGGGGGGATATGATCTCCATGTATAATACATAAGGGGGATATGATCACCATGTATAATACATAAGGGGGGATATGATCTCCATGTATAATACATAAGGGGGGATATGATCTCCGTGTATAATACATAAGGGGGGATATGATCTCCATATATAATACATAAGGGGGGATATGATCACCATGTATAACACATAAGGGGGGATATGATCACCATGTATAATACATAAGGGGGGATATGATCTCCATGTATAATACATAAGGGGGATATGATCTCCATGTATAATACATAAGGGGGGATATGATCTCCATGTATAATACATAAGGGGGTATATGATCTCCATGTATAATACATAAGGGGGTATATGATCTCCATGTATAATACATAAGGGGGGATATGATCTCCATGTATAATACATAAGGGGGATATGATCTCCATGTATAATACATAAGGGGGGATATGATCTCCATGTATAATACATAAGGGGGGGGATAGGATCTCCATGTATAATACATAAGGGGGGATATGATCTCCATGTATAATACATAAGGGGGATATGATCACCATGTATAATACATAAGGGGGGATATGATCTCCATGTATAATACATAAGGGGGGGATATGATCTCCATGTATAATACATAAGGGGGGGGGGATATGATCTCCATGTATAATACATAAGGGGGGGGGGGATATGATCTCCATGTATAATACATAAGGGGGGATATGATCTCCATGTATAATACATAAGGGGGGATATGATCTCCATGTATAATACATAAGGGGGGATATGATCTCCATGTATAATACATAAGGGGGATATGATCTCCATGTATAATACATAAGGGGGGGGGATATGATCTCCATGTATAATACATAAGGGGGGGGGGGGGATATGATCTCCATGTATGATACATAAGGGGGGGATATGATCTCCATGTATAATACATAAGGGGGGATATGATCTCCATGTATAATACATAAGGGGGGATATGATCCCCATGTATAAATACATCAGTGGTTCATATAGTGAACTCGGTGTAGAGTTATTCACCCTGAGGTCATCACAGAGGACAAGGGGGCACTCTTTATGTCTGGAGGAAAAGTAATTTAATCTCCAAACACGGAAAGGTTTCTTCACAGTGAGAGCTGTGAAAATGTGGAATAGACTCCCTCAAGAGTTGGTTCTGGCTAGCTAAGTGGATTGCTGTAGGAAAGTCCTGGATTATTTCTTGGATACACAGAATATAACTGGATATAACATTTATAGGTAAAGTTGATCCAGGGAATATCCGATTGCCTCTCGGGGGATCAGGAAGGAATTTTTTCCCAACAGGAGCAAATTGGATTGTGCTTTGCTGGGTTTTTTGCCTTCCTCTGGATCAACTGTGGGTGTAGGAATATAACTTTTTTTTTTTTTTCTATGGTTGAACTGGATGGACTTTTGTCTTTTTTCAGCCAGACAAACTATGTAACAATGCCTAGACTTTAGGTGACTAAAGTGAAAAAAAAACAACAACATACCTTGTCTCCCTTTTCACCTTTCAGTCCTAAAGATCCAAGATTTCCTTTTTGGCCCTTAATAAAAAAAAATGTACAGAACATCATATGTACATCATAAAACCAATGAGAAGCAAAATATACATTTCAATGGCTTAAAAAAAAAAAAGAATGCTAATTTTGCTGCATGAATATCTCCATTTCTTGTCAAGAGCGATGATTTGTGTACAATGTACAATACATAGCTGCAGAGCTTTTTTTTTCCCAGGGAGGAGGTGCAGGAACTCCCCCCTTCTGAGTCATCCCTGTCTCCGCCCACCACCCACCTCCGAGGACCGTCCCTTGATTCCACCTCCTACTACTGCTGCTTTTAGAGAATACAGAACCAAGAATCATATTGTTGTGCTAAGTAATTTGGAGTTTGTTAATGATAACAACAAAAGCTGTAAAATAGAACCCCTTCAGCCAGCAACAAAAGACCCCCATTGGCAACAATAGATACTCCCCGCAAAATTAGATCCCCAGTAACAATAGACCCCTGGCAACAATAGATCCTTCAGCAACAATAGACCCCTTGCAACAATAGATCCCCCTAACAACAAAAGATCCCCCCAGCAACAATAGACTCCCAGAAGCAACCACAGAACTCTAAACCCTCCAGCAGCCAGCAATAATAGACCCCCTCCCTCAAGAGTAGTTATTTCTCAGCAACAAATGACCCTTCAGAAGCATGAGACCCCCCCTAGCAACAGCAGATCCCCCTCCAGCAACAATAGACCTCCCTAGCAATAATAGATCCCCCAGAAGCAATTAAGCCTCCAGCAACAACAGACCCCCAGAAGCAACAACTAACCTTCTTTCCCTGGGAGCATGCAGCACCGCGATCCAATTTGTACCATGGTACCACTTGTACCATGTAACAAGCTGTGACCAATTACAGCTCACACAGTATTTCTCAATGGCTGCAAGAATGAAGCCAGAGAGAAGGAGAAATTATTGCTTTTACAGCCTTTATGGGTGTAAAAGCAATCAGTGTACAAAAAAAAATCTTCCTCACCCCCCACAAGTAGTACAGTGTCACTATGGTGACACTGTACTGCTAGGGTGACAGTAGGTTAAAAATAATACAAATAATAATAATAAAAAATAAATAAATAAAAATGTAAAAAAAAAACTGAATACATTTTGGCCAAGATTTATGAAGAAAGATTATGAGTTTGCAAAATTTTATAAGAAAAACACTTTTTTTCAACATTTTTGGACTTTTTCATTTATATAGCAAAAAAAAAATCCCAGTGGTGAATAAATACCACCAAAATAAAGTTTTATCTGTCTCAAAAAATGCTAAAAAAAGAAAAAAAAAAATCTTCATCACCCCCCACAAATAGTACAGTGTCACTATGGTTCCTATCGATCATTTCGTCCTGGAAGAACATATGGAGGCAATGCTCATTTTGGGCAAGCAAGTGTAGTATGTAAAAAAAAAAACAAAACATAAACCATATAAAAAAAATAAAATAAAAACGTAAAAAACATTTTTGAGAAATTATAATTTTTGGTTATAAACTAATTTGGGTTATTTTATTTTATTTTATACTAAAAAGATAGATTTATGAAGAAAGATAATTTTTTTGCAAAATTTTATAAGAAAAACCCTTTTTCATTTATATAGCAAAAAAAATTAAAATCCCAGTGGTCCATAAATACCACCAAAATAAAGTTTTATCTGTCTCAAAAAAATGTCATATGGGTACAGTGTTGCATGGCCGCGCAATTGTCATTCAAAGTGTGATAGCGCTGAAAGCTGAAAATTGGCCTGGGCAGGAAGGGGGTGAAAGTGTCCGGACTTGAAGTGGTTAAATTCTTACCAGGTCTCCTTTTTCACCTTTCAAGCCAGCTGCTCCAGCCAATCCCGGAGGGCCGACGTCACCCTACAAAAAGGTCATTCGGAAAAAAATTATCTCCATCTCATCATGAACATGTTAGAAATGTATGTTATTTATGCAAAATTGAAGGACCCATCCCATATACCAACCAATATACCATACCCATCCCATATACAAACCAGTACTTATCAATTCTGGAAAAACAAGGAGGTCAAACTGGTAGTAGTTATTCACATTCATATGGACTTGTTGTGTAAAGGTGAAGACATTGCCTGCTTATCCACACCACTTCTTCAGTTCTTAGGAAGTGCTTTGGAAGAGCTACAAAACATCTTCAAACTGACAAAACAATCTAGTTGAATGTAACCAACTACTACTAACTACACCAGCCTTTCTCAACCTTTTCAACACAGAGGAACCATTGAAATACCTTTTCGGTCTCAAGGAACCCCTACTAAAAAATGACTATATCTACAACTCATGATACATTGGTGTGATGGTCAATGGGAAGAATGCTACTTACACTTTTGGGCATTGGGAAGAATTACTCCTTACAGATAGCTGAAAAGATTAATGGTGTCAATGAGAACCTATCTGAGAAGCGGAGATTGCGCATTGCTCAAGGAACACCTAGCAATCTCTGGAGGAACTTTAGGGTTCCATGGTTGAGAAACCTTGATCTATACCATGATCTATACTATGACCTGGAAACAAAAACCCTTGCAGAATTTGCTATACGCTCATTGGCCACTTTATTAGGTCCACCTGTTTAATCGTTTGGTAACACAAATTGGTAATCAGCCAATCACATGGCACTTTAAGGAACTGTAAGGTTCCATGGTTGAGAAACCTTGATCTATACCATGATCTACAGTATACCATGACCTGGAAAAAAAAACCCTCGCAGACTTTGCTATACGCTCACTGGCCACTTTATTGGGCCCACCTGGTCAATAGTTTGGTAACACAAATTGCTAATCAGCCAATCACATGGCACTTTAAGGAACTCTAAGGTTCCATGGTTGAGAAACCTTGATCTATACCATGATCTACTGTATACCATGACCTGGAAACAAAAACCTTCGCAGACTTTGCTATACGCTCACTGGCCACTTTATTAGGTCCACCTGTTCAATCGTTTGGTAACACAAATTGCTAATCAGCCAGTCACATGGCACTTTACGGAACTCTAAGGTTCCATGGTTGAGAAACCTTGATCTATACCATGACCTGGAAAAAAAACCCTCGCAGACTTTGCCATATGCTCACTGGCCACTTTATTAGGTCCACCTGTTCAATAGTTTGGTAACACAAATTGCTAATCAGCCAATCACATCGCAGCAACTGAATGCATTTATGCATGTAGACGTGGTGGAGACGACTTGCTGAAGTTCAAACTGAGCATCAGAATGGGGAAGAAAGGGGATTTAAGGGACTTTGAACGTGGCATGGTTGTTGGTGCCAGACGGGTTGGTCTGAGTATTTCAAAAACTGCTGATCTACTGGGATTTTCACGTACAACCATCTCTAGGGTTTACAGAGAATGGTCCGAAAAAAGAGAAAATATCCAGTGAGCTGCAGTTGTGTGGATGAAAATGCCTCGTTGATGTCAGAGGTCAGAGGAGAATGGGCAGACTAGTTGCTGCGACATTCAGATGGTAGGGCCAGAATTTGGTGTAAACAACATGAAACCATGGATCCATCCTGCCTTGTATTAATGGTTCAGGCTGGTGGTGGCAGTGTACTGGTGTGGGGGAGATTTTCTTGGTACTAGCAAGTTGGACCTAATAAAGTGGCCGGCGAGTGTATATACATGTTAATGAATAGGCTTGAAAACGTTCTGTACTTATTAGGTTTTGAAGCCAATTTTAACAAACGCATGAATTATGAAATGCCAGTTTATTGACGTTGCACTTCAAAGGACAACAGTGCAACCAACCAACTCAAATACTTACCTTCCTTCTCTATCCAGTGATCTTCGTTGTATGGCCCTGCCATTAGTGCTAATGATAGCTAGTACTTCTAAGTCCTCATGCACACGGGGCGTTTTAATAACACTGGCAACATTAGCTGTGTAAAGTCGTGTTAAAAACTTGAGTTTTTCAGCGGTTTTTAGCGCTTTTGTACTATCGTTTTGCCCCTTTTTTTTGCATTTTTGAGTTTTATTTGACCCAAAAGGATTTTTGGGGACATCAAAAAAGGTCTAAAAACGCTGGTTTGCAGCGATTTACAGCATTTTGCAGTGTTTTTCATTGTTAGAGCGTTTTTACAGCTAAAAACCTCCTCTAGAAGCCCACTAGTCCTGGGTTTTTTTCCAGCCAAAAAACGTCCCTACCAAAAAAAACCTTGATTCCAGTCTATGTGTGTATGGACACATAGGATAACATGCTGGGGGGTTTACTGGCTGTAGAAAAAAACCTCAAAAGCCAAGAACAGCCGCTGTAAACACGTCCCGTGTGCATGAGGACTGAGTGCTATGGTTTGCTCCCAAAACTTGAGTATTTATGTAGAACCATCCAACCACTGAGGCATCACTCTAGGTTCCTTCTATAAACTATCACTGGCCTGATATCCATCTACCACCCAAAATGCACTCTCCGCTCCTCACAAGACCTCCTACTCTCCAGTTCCCTGGTCTCCTCCTCCCATGCCCGTCTCCAGGACTTCTCCAGGGCTTCCCCCATCCTCTGGAACTCACTACCCCAATCCATCAGACTATCCCCTACCCTCCTCACCTTCAGGCGCACCCTGAAAACCCATCTCTTCAGAGAAGCCTACCCTGCCCTCACCTAATTTGCTGATCTCCTCTGCTCTTCCCACCACTTCATCCCCCACAGCTATTTCCTCCTGTACCACTCTCCCCTCCCTCCTAGATTGTAAGCTCCAAGGAGCAGGGCCCTTGAACCCCTCGTGTATTGTATTGTATTGTTACTGTACTGTCTCGTGTATTGTCTCCCATTATGATGTATAGCGCAGAGCAAACCGTTGGCGCTATATAAATACTGTATAATAATAATAATAATAATAATAAACCAACTCAGCCAGCAAAAGGCAACTGCAAGGCTTGTTCCAAACTCAACCTTCACATGCATCCAACAAAAAGACCCATTACCCACATACAATTCACCACTGAGTAACTTTACTGGTCTCTTCTCTCTGGTGCAATGTTTTCTTTCAACGGGGTGTAAAATGGATCTAAACCCAAGAGCAAAAATGTAACTCCTGGTTCACATCTGTGTGGCCGTGCGGGCCGCGATTTGTGCGGGCATGAGAGCCCATTTATTTGAATGGACTCTCAAGACACACAGGGAAGAAGTCCCTGCACTACTTGGGAAATCGTAGCCCGCACGGGAACTGAGGTTGCCAGTTTGTTGCAGTTTCCAGTGCGGGTGGCATGGTATTAGAATTAATGGCACCAGCCTGCAGGTCCCGCATTCCTCCGTGTGGGTGGTATTTGTGGCACCACCCGCACAGATGTGAACCAAGCCTAATATATGGCAGCTTACCAATTATTAGATGCAGTTGCTGCATTTTTTTCTTTTTTGTTTATGTAGCCAGGTGCTGGGCTTTAACATAGCCTAGCCAGCCCTTAGACTTCTATACAGCTAATCATAGGAATTGTAGTTCGAGACAGCAGTCATATAATGGGGCCAACAGTCTCTTTACACTACAGTTCCCAAAAGACACCGAGGAGCAAGGGGAGCGAGAGGGCTTAATCACTGCATGGGAAACTTTTCTCTCTTGGCACCATGGAACCGATGAGTGCACATCTGCTGACAGACTGCTGAGAGGCCAGACCAGTGGGACCAAGCCGAAGGCCCAGGAAGAGAAAGACCTTGGGCTGTGAGGCCCAGACCAAGGTGATCACACGCAGAATGAAACAAAAAAAGAGAAGCGCACAACCTTGCGCATTACCTCAGTAACCAAGATTTAATGATAAAGGAATGGTACTCACAAACAGCAAATAAAATCAGGCATGTAAGTCCTCCAAGGGACTTCAGAGACAGGAAGCCAGCGCGAATCCCATCATGGGGGTAATCACTCAGTACAGCTGACCTGTTTCGAAGGCCATGCCTTCTTCATCAGAGCTCATCGCCCATCATTCACACCGTTAGCAAGAACTGAGTCTCTGGCGACAAGAACTATTGGGGTTGATTTACTAAAGGCAAATAGACTGTGCACTGGACAAGTGCAGTTGTTCCAGAGCTAAGGAAATGAGAGGAAGCTCTGCTGACTTCCATCATCCAAAAATGTGAAAGCAAAATTACAGTTTTTTTTATTTTCCTTGCAAGTGATTGGGTATTCTGGCAAAGTGAAGCTTCATCTTATTTACTAAGCTCTGGAGCAACTGTACTTGCAAAGTGCACAGTCTATTTGCCTTTAGTAAATTTACCCCTAAGCATACCACATTCATACTGCATCTGTGTCATACCTATATCACCCCTATACCATTCCCATACTGCATGTTGGTTTATTAAAACTATCATTAAGCGCACCAATGTTTCTTAAGGGGCCCCAACAATAGCCAGCAGAAGAACAACTGAAAAAAACTGCCCCTTTTTGCTCCCCGCCCCTTCCTTCTTCAATATAACAAAAGGTTTCCAACTGTGTATTTCTGTACATATCTCAGAGGTGGACTTTATGTAACAAGTAATCAGAGGTTGATGACACCCCCTGTCCCCCTTCCTCAACATACCATTGTAGGAGCCAAGACAAAAAAAATTAAATAAGAATAAAGACTGACAAATGTTACCTTTATTCCAGCGGTACCGGGGTGTCCCTGCTCACCACGTTGGCCCTGGAAAAGAAACAGTTCTATTTATTATAGGTACATATATATGACTTTTAATTTTATGCAGCACTTTACATATATCCACTTAACCCCTTGGCGCCGGCACCTCCCGGCCCTTCACGGGAGGCGGGGTTTTAGGGTCATGTGACTGCCGTGATTTGCTGTCACGGCAGTCACATGATCGGGAAAGGTCCTGATAGCAAGAGGAGATCGGGACCTTTCCGTAAGTACCGGACATGTGTGCTGGAAGCGTGCAGGGCGCGCACTCTCAGCACACATGTTTTTCTTAATTGCACTTTACATATATCCACTTAACCCCTTGGCGCCGGCGCCTCCCGGCCCTTCACGGGAGGCGGGGTTTTAGGGTCATGTGACTGCCGTGATTTGCTGTCACGGCAGTCACATGATCGGGAAAGGTCCTGATAGCAAGAGGAGATCGGGGCCTTTCTGTGAGTACCGGACATGTGTGCTGGAAGCGTGCAGGGCGCGCACTCTCAGCACACACGTTTTTCTTAATTGCACGCAAATGTGCGGCCGCTCAGCGTCAAGGCCCCACATTTGCGTATGGCCGGCACCAAGAGATTAAAGACCCGGCCTATTCTAACACTTTTTATATACAGGTAAAAATCAGCATTTTTTGCTAGAAAATTACATAGAACCCCCAAACATTAAGTCATTTGTTTTTAGCAGAGGCCATAGTGAATAAAATGGTGATCGTTGCATTTTTTTATTTACTTTAACATGTTATTTGAGATGTCGTTTTTCAAACGCATTATTTTTTTTTTAATACACTTTAATGAATTTTAATGCAAGAAAACACAAGATATGCTGTAACCCAATTTTTGGTCAAATATAAAAGATAATGTTATGCCAAGTAAATAGATACCACACATGTCACGCTTGAAAATTGCGCATGTTTGTGGAATGGCGCCAGACTGCGGTACTTAAAAATCTCCATAGGCGGCGCTTTAAAAATGTTTACAGGTTACCAGTTTAGGGTTACAGAGCACTATAATTATTTCTATTCGTGGCAATAACTCACATACACCGTGTACATAGGCGGGCGTGACCTACGTATGAGTTTGCCACTATGCATGAGCACGGGAGGACAGGAGCGCATTCATTTTTTTATTTATTTTTTTTTTTTTTACACTGTCCCTTTAATTTTTTTTGTAATCACTTTTATAGCTGTAAATAAATAAATAAATGTAAATATACCTTGTGATAACAATAAAGCATGACAGGTCCTCTTTATGGAGAAATCTGGGGTCCATAAGACCTGGATGAAAATCCTAATACAGGGGTTCAGGGCTGACAGCTGCAGCATTAGCCCCTGTAAACGACTTCAAATCCGCAACGTATGTGTACGGTAGGGGGTCTTCACGTGGACATCAGTCCCTGCCCTCAAAGAGCGCACAATCTATGGTTCCTAACCAGGGGCGGACTGACCATGTGTAAACTCGGGCACTGCCCGAGGGCCCGGGGTCAGTAGGGGGCCCCATGAGATGCCCCTGGTACCTTTTTCATAGGTTTTTTTGAGTTTGGGCAAGGACACAGGGGCCCCATGATCCCTTATTGCCTGGGGGCCCCATGAGTTGTCAGTCCGCCCCTGTTCCTAACTCACTTTCACACCTACTAGGGCCAATTTAGATGAGATAATTACTCTACCAGCATGTCTTTACAGCAGGCCCAGATCTAGGGAGGTGCTGGGGTGGGATGTGCCCTGCAGAGTTTAGTTGTGCCCCCCCCTCCCCCAGTATCTAAGAGTACATCCAGTAATCTATGAGATTATATGTAAGGGGGCACCACGGGCGGACTGACCATTTGGAAACTCGGGCACTGCCCGAGGGCCCGGGGTCAGTAGGGGACCCCATGAGATGCCCCTGGTACCTTTTTCATAGGGTTTTTTGAGTTTGGGCGAGGACACAGGGGCCCCATGATCCCCTATTACCCAGGGGCCCCATGAGTTGTCATCCGCCCCTGGGGGGCACTCTAATAGGACATTGATGTAAGGGGGCACTTTGTTGGTAACAGTTGATGGAAGGGGGCATTCTGATATGATATTTGATGCCAGGTGGACCTCTGATGGGACAGTTGATGTAAGGGGGCACTCTGATAGGACATTTGATGTAAGGGGGCACTCTGATGGGGACAGTTGATGTAAGGGGGCACTCTGATGGGGACAGTTGATGTAAGGGGCACTCTGATGGGACATTTCATGCAATGGGGCACTCTGATGGGACAGTTGATGTAAGGGGGCACTCTGATGGGACATTTCATGCAATGGGGCACTCTGATGGGACAGTTGATGTAAGGGGGCACTCTGATGGGACATTTGATATGAGGGTACTCTGATGGGACATTTGATGTAAGGGGGCACTCTGATGGGGACATTTGATGTAAGGGGGCACTCTGATGGGACATTTGATATAAGAGGGCACTCTGATGGGGACATTTGATGTAAGGGGGCACTCTGATGGGACATTTGATGTAAGCGGGCTTTCTGATGGGGACAGTTTATATAAGGGGGCACTCAGATATTACATTTGATGTAAGGGGGCACTCTGATAGAACATGTGATGTACGGGGGCACTCTGATGGGGACAGTTGATGTAAGGGGGTACTCTGATAGGACATTTGATGTAAGGGGGCACTCTGATAGGACATTTGATGTAAGTGGGCACTCTGATGGGGACAGTTGATGTAAGGGGGCACTCTGATGGGACATTTCATGTAATGGGGCACTCTGATGGGGACAGTTGATGTAAGGAGGCACTCTTATAGGACATTTGATATGAGGGAACTCTGATGGGACATTTGATGTAAGGGGGCACTCTCATTGGGACAGCTGATGTATGGGGGCACTCTGATGGGGACAGTTGATGTAAGTGGGCACTCTGATGGGCACAGTTGATGTAAGGGGGCACTCTGATGGGGACAGTTGATGTAAGGGGGCATTCTGATGGGACATTTCATGTAATGGGGCACTCTGATGGGACAGTTGATGTAAGGGGGCACTCTTATAGGACATTTGATATGAGGGTACTCTGACACAGGACACAGGGGCCCCATGATCCCCTATTACCCAGGGGCCCCATGAGTTGTCATCCGCCCCTGGGGGGCACTCTAATAGGACATTGATGTAAGGGGGCACTTTGTTGGTAACAGTTGATGGAAGGGGGCATTCTGATATGATATTTGATGCCAGGTGGACCTCTGATGGGACAGTTGATGTAAGGGGGCACTCTGATAGGACATTTGATGTAAGGGGGCACTCTGATGGGGACAGTTGATGTAAGGGGGCACTGTGATGGGGACATTTGATGTAAGGGGGCACTCTGATGGGGACAGTTGATGTAAGGGGCACTCTGATGGGACATTTCATGCAATGGGGCACTCTGATGGGACAGTTGATGTAAGGGGGCACTCTGATGGGACATTTGATATGAGGGTACTCTGATGGGACATTTGATGTAAGGGGGCACTCTGATGGGGACATTTGATGTAAGGGGGCACTCTGATGGGACATTTGATATAAGAGGGCACTCTGATGGGGACATTTGATGTAAGGGGGCACTCTGATGGGACATTTGATGTAAGCGGGCTTTCTGATGGGGACAGTTTATATAAGGGGGCACTCAGATATTACATTTGATGTAAGGGGGCACTCTGATAGAACATGTGATGTACGGGGGCACTCTGATGGGGACAGTTGATGTAAGGGGGTACTCTGATAGGACATTTGATGTAAGGGGGCACTCTGATAGGACATTTGATGTAAGGGGGCACTCTGATAGGACATTTGATGTAAGTGGGCACTCTGATGGGGACAGTTGATGTAAGGGGGCATTCTGATGGGACATTTCATGTAATGGGGCACTCTGATGGGACAGTTGATGTAAGGGGGCACTCTTATAGGACATTTGATATGAGGGTACTCTGACACAGGACACAGGGGCCCCATGATCCCCTATTACCCAGGGGCCCCATGAGTTGTCATCCGCCCCTGGGGGGCACTCTAATAGGACATTGATGTAAGGGGGCACTTTGTTGGTAACAGTTGATGGAAGGGGGCATTCTGATATGATATTTGATGCCAGGTGGACCTCTGATGGGACAGTTGATGTAAGGGGGCACTCTGATAGGACATTTGATGTAAGGGGGCACTCTGATGGGGACAGTTGATGTAAGGGGGCACTGTGATGGGGACATTTGATGTAAGGGGGCACTCTGATGGGGACAGTTGATGTAAGGGGCACTCTGATGGGACATTTCATGCAATGGGGCACTCTGATGGGACAGTTGATGTAAGGGGGCACTCTGATGGGACATTTGATATGAGGGTACTCTGATGGGACATTTGATGTAAGGGGGCACTCTGATGGGGACATTTGATGTAAGGGGGCACTCTGATGGGACATTTGATATAAGAGGGCACTCTGATGGGGACATTTGATGTAAGGGGGCACTCTGATGGGACATTTGATGTAAGCGGGCTTTCTGATGGGCACAGTTTATATAAGGGGGCACTCAGATATTACATTTGATGTAAGGGGGCACTCTGATAGAACATGTGATGTACGGGGGCACTCTGATGGGGACAGTTGATGTAAGGGGGTACTCTGATAGGACATTTGATGTAAGGAGGGACTCTGATAGGACATTTGATGTAAGGGGGCACTCTGATAGGACATTTGATGTAAGTGGGCACTCTGATGGGGACAGTTGATGTAAGGGGGCATTCTGATGGGACATTTCATGTAATGGGGCACTCTGATGGGACAGTTGATGTAAGGGGGCACTCTTATAGGACATTTGATATGAGGGCACTCTGACACAGGACACAGGGGCCCCATGATCCCCTATTACCCAGGGGCCCCATGAGTTGTCATCCGCCCCTGGGGGGCACTCTAATAGGACATTGATGTAAGGGGGCACTTTGTTGGTAACAGTTGATGGAAGGGGGCATTCTGATATGATATTTGATGCCAGGTGGACCTCTGATGGGACAGTTGATGTAAGGGGGCACTCTGATAGGACATTTGATGTAAGGGGGCACTCTGATGGGGACAGTTGATGTAAGGGGGCACTGTGATGGGGACATTTGATGTAAGGGGGCACTCTGATGGGGACAGTTGATGTAAGGGGCACTCTGATGGGACATTTCATGCAATGGGGCACTCTGATGGGACAGTTGATGTAAGGGGGCACTCTGATGGGACATTTGATGTAAGGGGGCACTCTGATGGGGACATTTGATGTAAGGGGGCACTCTGATGGGACATTTGATATAAGAGGGCACTCTGATGGGGACATTTGATGTAAGGGGGCACTCTGATGGGACATTTGATGTAAGTGGGCTTTCTGATGGGGACAGTTTATATAAGGGGGCACTCAGATATTACATTTGATGTAAGGGGGCACTCTGATAGAACATGTGATGTACGGGGGCACTCTGATGGGGACAGTTGATGTAAGGGGGTACTCTGATAGGACATTTGATGTAAGGGGGCACTCTGATAGGACATTTGATGTAAGGGGGCACTCTGATAGGACATTTGATGTAAGTGGGCACTCTGATGGGGACAGTTGATGTAAGGGGGCACTCTGATGGGACATTTCATGTAATGGGGCACTCTGATGGGACATTTCATGTAATGGGGCACTCTGATGGGGACAGTTGATGTAAGGAGGCACTCTTATAGGACATTTGATATGAGGGAACTCTGATGGGACATTTGATGTAAGGGGGCACTCTCATTGGGACAGCTGATGTAAGGGGGCACTCTGATGGGGACAGTTGATGTAAGTGGGCACTCTGATGGGCACAGTTGATGTAAGGGGGCACTCTGATGGGGACAGTTGATGTAAGGGGGCATTCTGATGGGACATTTCATGTAATGGGGCACTCTGATGGGACAGTTGATGTAAGGGGGCACTCTTATAGGACATTTGATATGAGGGTACTCTGACGGGACATTTGATGTAAGGGGGCACTCTGATGGGACATTTGATGTAAGCGGGCACTCTGATGGGGACAGTTTATATAAGGGGGCACTCAGATATTACATTTGATGTAAGGGGGCACTCTGATAGAACATGTGATGTACGGGGGCACTCTGATGGGGACAGTTGATGTAAGGGGGTACTCTGATAGGACATTTGATGTAAGGGGGCACTCTGATAGGACATTTGATGTAAGGGGGCACTCTGATGGGGACAGTTGATGTAAAGGGGCACTCTGATGGGACATTTCATGTAATGGGGCACTCTGATGGGGACAGTTGATGTAAGGAGGCACTCTTATAGGACATTTGATATGAGGGCACTCTGATGGGACATTTGATGTAAGGGGGCACTCTGATGGGGACAGCTGATGTAAGGGGCACTCTGATGGGACATTTGATATGAGGGCACTCTGATGGGCACAGTTGATGTAAGGGGGCACTCTGATGGGCACAGTTGATGTAAGGGGGCACTCTGATGGGGACAGTTGATGTAAGGGGGCACTCTGATGGGGACAGTTGATGTAAGGGGGCACTTTGATAGGACAGTTGATATAAGAGGGCACTCTGATGGGACATTTGATGTAAGGGGGCACTCTGATAGGACATTTGATGTAAGGGGGCACTCTGATTGGGACAGTTGATATAAGGGGGCACTCTAATGTGACATTTGATGTAAGGGGGCACTCTAACGGGACATTTGATGTAAGGGGGCACTCTGATGGGCACAGCTGATGTAAGGGACACTCTGATGGGGACAGTTGATGTAAGGGGGCACTCTGATAGGACAGTTGATGTAAGGGGGCACTCTGATGGGCACAGTTGATGTAAGGGGGCACTCTGATAGGACATTTGATGCAAGGGGGCACTCTGATAGGACATTTGATGTAAGGGGGCACTCTGATAGGACATTTGATGCAAGGGGGCACTCTGATGGGGACAGTTGATGTAAGGGGGCACTCTGATGGGGACATTTGATGTAAGGGGGCACTGTGATGGGGACATTTGATATAAGGGGGCACTCTAATGGGACATTTGATGTAAGGGGGCACTCTGATAAAACATTTGATGTAAGGGGGCACTCTGATAGGACATTTGATGTAAGGGGGCACTCTGATGGGCACAGTTGATGTAAGGGGCACTCTGATGGGGACAGTTGATGTAAGGGGGCACTCTGATAGGACATTTGATGTAAGGGGGCACTCTGATAGGGAAAATCTTCATGAGCAGCATTTAGGTCTTCAGAAATCGCACCTGAAATCACCCTAAAATTGCGCACAAGTCGTACAGTTTTAAATCACAGCGGTGTGACTGGTGACTAAGTGCCAGGTCATACCGATGCAATTTCAGGTGCGATTTGGGAACTGAAATCGCATCTAATGAATGAGAATCTTGGTGTCTTAACATTTTGCAGTTTTGTTGCGATTTCACATACATAGAATAGAACGGAAATTGCACTTCAAATTGCAAGAAATCAGTGAAAATCGTCATCAGTTTCAATCAGGTCTTCAGAAATCGCACCTGAAATCGTGCTGAAATTGCACACAAATCACGCAATTTTAAATCACAGCGATGTGACCGATGACTAAGTGCCTGTTCATACCAGTCCAATTTCAGGTGCGATTTGGGAATTGAAATCACATCTAATGAGTGTGAATGTGGGTGTCTTAACATTTGCGATTTGCTGCAGCATGATTTCTGAAGTAGTTCTTCCATTACTTTCTGCAGTTTTGTAGCGATTTCACATACATAGAATAGAATGGAAATCGCACTGCAAATTGCAAGAAATCATTGAAGATCTTCATGAGTGGCAATAAGGTCTTCAGAAATCGCACCTGAAATTGTACTGAAATTGCGCACAAGTCGCACAGTTTTAAATCACAGCGGTGTGACCCAGTGCCCAGTCACACTGATGCAATTTCAGGTGCGATTTGGGAACTGAAATCGCATCTAATGAATATGAATGTTGGTGTCTTAACATGTGCGATTTGCTGCAGCGCAATTTCTAAAGTAGTTCTTGCGTGACTCTTTCTGCGGTTTTGTTGTGATTTCACATACATAGAATAGAACAGAAATCGTACTGCAAACTGCAAGAAATTGGTGAAAATCTTCATGAGTATCAATCAGGTCTTCAGAAATCGCACTGAAATCAATTTTAAATCGCAGCGGTGTGACCGGTGACTGCTATCACACAAGATTGGGTTACCTTGAGGCCAACTTGTCCAGGAATTCCATCCAAGCCGCGTTCACCGTGCTCACCCTGTGGGGTCAGACAGACAGAGGTCAGGAGACGGATTTGCCAAAAACAACATCCAAGGCTAGAAAATGCAACAGTAGGAGCTGAACTCCGGGATACTCTACAGTCCATAGTACATGGCTTCCTATGGATCTAGTTCACATCTGTGCGTTTTGAGCCGATGCGTTTTTTTGGAAAGGGTCAGGACCTTTTTTTTTCCACAGCAGATTGTATTTTGTGTGTAACAGACTAGACCCACACCAAAAATGCAAGTATTGCATTTTTGATGCATTGTGCATTTTTTAGGAAAAGCTCCTGCACTACTTTGGTGTGACTTTCATGCGACTTGCGGGCCATAGACTTCAATGTAAACCCTCCAAAGTCGCATGAAAGTTGCACCTTGTGTGCGAATTTCTACAGAAGAAACAGTTATCTTTGGTCAAAGCCAAAGTCACACTCTTCCAAAGACGCATCAACGTCGCATCAAAGTTACATTAAAGTCGCATCAAAGTCACGCTGTAAAGTTACAATGAAAATCGCATGATTTTGAAGTCGTACAAGTGTGATTGGAGCCTTATTGCTCTGGGATGTTTCTAAGGCCTCGTGCATACTGCCGCTAAACGTGAGTTTAGGATCTTTTGGCGTTTTTTTTGTCAAAGCCCCTGTCCTCAACTCCATAAAAGCCTGTGTGTCTATGTACATATAGACTCTTACCGGAGTTGAGGGGCAGATAAACGTTCCTTTCCTGAGCGCAGAAAAATCGCATTCAGGAGAGGAACATTTTGGCTAAAAAAATGCTAAACGCGACTAAACGATAGCCGCCTTTAGCATTTGTCCGTTTATTCATGTCATTGAAAATACTTTGCCAATCAAATGAATAAATGTCCAAGCGCTAAATCCAGGGCCACGTATAGCGGTTTTCTGCTGCCAGGAGAGCTAAACATCTAGAGGAGATCATGTGTATGAAAGAGTTCCTAAACCCCGTACCCTGCATTCACTATATCTGGTCCCCCCCGGACCCTGCATTCACTATATCTGGTCCCCCCCGGACCCTGCATTCACTATATCTGGTCTCCCCGGACCCTGCATTCACTATATCTGGTCTCCCCGGACCCTGCATTCACTATATCTGGTCCCCCCCGGACCCTGCATTCACTATATCCGGTCTCCCTGGACCCTGCATTCACTATATCCACTCTCCCCGGACCCAGCATTCACTATATCCGCTCTCCCCGGACCCTGCATTCACTATATCTGGTCTCCCCGGACCCTGCATTCACTATATCTTCTCTCCCCGGACCCTGCATTCACTATATCTGCTCTCTCCGGACCCTGCATTCACTATATCTGGTCTCCCCGGACCCTGCATTCACTATATCCGCTCTCCCCGGACCCTGCATTCACTATATCCGCTCTCCCCGGACCCTGCATTCACTATATCTTCTCTCCCCGGACCCTGCATTCACTATATCTGCTCTCCCCGGACCCTGCATTCACTATATCTGGTCTCCCCGGACCCTGCATTCACTATATCTGGTCTCCCCGCACCCTGCATTCACTATATCCGCTCTCCCCGGACCCTGCATTCACTATATCCGGTCTCCCCGGACCCTGCATTCACTATATCCAGCCTCCTCTGACCCTGCATTCACTATATCTGGTCTCCCCGGACCCTGCTTTCACTATGTCTGGTCTCCCCCGGACCCTGCATTCATTATATCTGGTCTCCCACAGTACACACAACATGGAAATGCAATTATTTTAGAAAATATAAACTGCTAAATACCTTTTCTCATCAACAATATATAGCAGTCTTATGACTTCAGCAGAGCACTGGTTAAAGCTTGTAGGAGTTTCCATTTTGCTCTAGGAGGAAGCAGGACCCCTGACCCTCTGTCTGGACAGTGCTGATTGGCCCTGTACTGATCACATGCACTCTCCCAAGAAAAAAGAAAAACCTCTCTAGCAATACACACCAAACTGAGCATGCACAGTTTGCCCCAGAGTCTCTGTTCTATCAGGAGATGGATTGGGGACACTGGAAGAAGGGGAGGATCATAGAAGACAGGATCAAACAGCCTTTTTACACAATGCAGATGATTAACCCCTTAGGTTCCACAGTGAGTATAACAAGCATGCTTTACTGCATCTACAGACTGATTGTACTGATGGGGGTTTAGTATCACTCTAGGAGGTGCTGGGGATGCCACGTTACAATGCACAGGCGGCATGTCTGAGCTCATGCTGTGCACTGTGGCGGGACAGACCAAAAAGGCAGCGACAGGAGCAGGGGGATGAGATTAGTTGGCAGCGCCTGGGGTCTGCAGCCTGTTCATGCCATAGGGCAGGGGTGTCAAACTGGCGGCCCTCCAGCTGTTGCAAAACTACAAGTCCCACAAGTCCTCTGCCTTTGGGAGTCATGCCTGTAACTATCAATCTTGCAATGCCTCATGGGACTTGTAGTTTGTCCATAGCTGGAGGACCACCAGTTTGACACCCGCGCCATAGGGGGAAATGAGACATTTTGGGGGTATTGTAGAAAATGTACGGCTGTCTGTAATGTACATTACAAGGATGATGTTCACCTGGACAGCAACCATAGGCAATAGAGGAGAGTGCAAAATCCAGAGCAGCTGTGCGTGGCAGCCAATCAGCTTTTAGCTTCAGTTTGTTCAATGAAGCTTTGACAATACAACCTGGAAGCTGATTGGTTCCCCTGCAGAGCTGCTCCAGATTTTACACCCTCCAGTTTTAGTAAATTCCCCAATCTATCAGTTTGTAACAGAAGTAACATTACACAATGCCTTGTCATTAAATCATCGCGGCGTCTCACCTTTTGTCCTGGCTTCCCGTCCACACCATCTGTGGCGTCTTTTCCAGGAGACCCCTGAACAGAAACATGTCAATGGTTACATATAGAGATGAGCGAATCGAAGTATCCGAAGTGGAATTCGAGTCGAATATCGGAAAAATTTCGATTCGTGCCGAATCCGAAAAACAGCCTAATTCGGACGCGCGAATCGAAATTTTTCCGAAAATGGCGGCTGACATGTGCGGCGACGGAGCGGGGATGTCGGGGAAGGCGCGCAGACAAGGCGCGCTGCCCCATAATGCATTCCTCAACGACATGTGATCGCATCAGCCAATCAGCAGCCAGCCAGCCAGCACTGTGTAATGGTCGAGGTATATATAGCGGCCATTTTGGAAATCTTCATTTGCCTGCAGTCATTGAACAGAGGCAGACCGCTCTGTACTAGGGACAGGGACAGAGTTAGGGCCACAGAAACGAGAATTGGGGACAGAGAGAAGTTACTTAGGGACAGAGAACCATTACTCAGGGACACAGACTTGTTAATGAGGGCCACAGAATCGTTATTTAGGGACAAAGAAACGCTAGTTAGGGCCACAGAATTCATACTCAGGGACAGACAGAATTGTTACTCAGTGCCAGAGAATTGTTACTTAGGGCCACAGAAACGTTATTAGGGCCACAGAATTTTTACTCAGGGACAGACAGAATTGTTACTGAGTGCCAGAGAATTGTTACTCAGGGACAGACAGAATTGTTACTGAGTGCCAGAGAATTCTTACTCAGGGCCACAGAATTCATTCTCAGGGACAGACAGAATTGTTACTCAGGGACAGACAGAATTGTTACTGAGTGCCAGAGAATTGTTACTCAGGGACAGACAGAATTGTTACTGAGTGCCAGAGAATTGTTACTCAGGGACAGACAGAATTGTTACTGAGTGCCAGAGAATTGTTACTCAGGGACAGACAGAATTGTTACTGAGTGCCAGAGAATTGTAACTCTCACAGACACAAAATTGTTACTTGCACAGACACAGAATTGTTACTTGCACAGACACACAATTGTTACTCAGGGCCACAGAATTCATACTCAGGGACAGACAGAATTGTTACTGAGTGCCAGAGAATTCTTACTCAGGGCCACAGAATTCATACTCAGGGACAGACAGAATTGTTACTCAGGGACAGACAGAATTGTTACTGAGTGCCAGAGAATTGTTACTCAGGGACAGACAGAATTGTTACTGAGTGCCAGAGAATTCTTACTCAGGGACAGACAGAATTGTTACTGAGTGCCAGAGAATTGTTACTCTCACAGACACAAAATTGTTACTTGCACAGACACAGAATTGTTACTCGCACAGAGACAGAATTGTTACTCAGGGCCACAGAATTCATACTCAGGGACAGACAGAATTGTTACTGAGTGCCAGAGAATTGTTACTCAGGGACAGACAGAATTGTTACTGAGTGCCAGAGAATTGTTACTCTCACAGACACAAAATTGTTACTTGCACAGACACAGAATTGTTACTTGCACAGACACACAATTGTTACTCAGGGCCACAGAATTCATACTCAGGGACAGACAGAATTGTTACTGAGTGCCAGAGAATTCTTACTCAGGGCCACAGAATTCATACTCAGGGACAGACAGAATTGTTACTCAGGGACAGACAGAATTGTTACTGAGTGCCAGAGAATTGTTACTCAGGGACAGACAGAATTGTTACTGAGTGCCAGAGAATTGTTACTCTCACAGACACAAAATTGTTACTTGCACAGACACAGAATTGTTACTTGCACAGACACACAATTGTTACTCAGGGCCACAGAATTCATACTCAGGGACAGACAGAATTGTTACTGAGTGCCAGAGAATTGTTACTCAGGGACAGACAGAATTGTTACTGAGTGCCAGAGAATTCTTACTCAGGGCCACAGAATTCATTCTCAGGGACAGACAGAATTGTTACTCAGGGACAGACAGAATTGTTACTGAGTGCCAGAGAATTGTTACTCAGGGACAGACAGAATTGTTACTGAGTGCCAGAGAATTGTTACTCAGGGACAGACAGAATTGTTACTGAGTGCCAGAGAATTGTTACTCAGGGACAGACAGAATTGTTACTGAGTGCCAGAGAATTGTTACTCTCACAGACACAAAATTGTTACTTGCACAGACACAGAATTGTTACTTGCACAGACACACAATTGTTACTCAGGGCCACAGAATTCATACTCAGGGACAGACAGAATTGTTACTGAGTGCCAGAGAATTCTTACTCAGGGCCACAGAATTCATACTCAGGGACAGACAGAATTGTTACTCAGGGACAGACAGAATTGTTACTGAGTGCCAGAGAATTGTTACTCAGGGACAGACAGAATTGTTACTGAGTGCCAGAGAATTCTTACTCAGGGACAGACAGAATTGTTACTGAGTGCCAGAGAATTGTTACTCTCACAGACACAAAATTGTTACTTGCACAGACACAGAATTGTTACTCGCACAGAGACAGAATTGTTACTCAGGGCCACAGAATTCATACTCAGGGACAGACAGAATTGTTACTGAGTGCCAGAGAATTGTTACTCAGGGACAGACAGAATTGTTACTGAGTGCCAGAGAATTGTTACTCTCACAGACACAAAATTGTTACTTGCACAGACACAGAATTGTTACTTGCACAGACACACAATTGTTACTCAGGGCCACAGAATTCATACTCAGGGACAGACAGAATTGTTACTGAGTGCCAGAGAATTCTTACTCAGGGCCACAGAATTCATACTCAGGGACAGACAGAATTGTTACTCAGGGACAGACAGAATTGTTACTGAGTGCCAGAGAATTGTTACTCAGGGACAGACAGAATTGTTACTGAGTGCCAGAGAATTGTTACTCTCACAGACACAAAATTGTTACTTGCACAGACACAGAATTGTTACTTGCACAGACACACAATTGTTACTCAGGGCCACAGAATTCATACTCAGGGACAGACAGAATTGTTACTGAGTGCCAGAGAATTGTTACTCAGGGACAGACAGAATTGTTACTGAGTGCCAGAGAATTGTTACTCTCACAGACACAAAATTGTTACTTGCACAGACACAGAATTGTTACTCGCACAGAGACAGAATTGTTACTCAGGGCCACAGAATTCATACTCAGGGACAGACAGAATTGTTACTGAGTGCCAGAGAATTGTTACTCAGGGAAGACAGAATTGTTACTGAGTGCCAGAGAATTGTTACTCAGGGACAGACAGAATTGTTACTGAGTGCCAGAGAATTGTTACTCTCACAGACACAAAATTGTTACTTGCACAGACACAGAATTGTTACTCGCACAGAGACAGAATTGTTACTCAGGGCCACAGAATTCATACTCAGGGACAGACAGAATTGTTACTGAGTGCCAGAGAATTGTTACTCAGGGACAGACAGAATTGTTACTGAGTGCCAGAGAATTGTTACTCTCACAGACACAAAATTGTTACTTGCACAGACACAGAATTGTTACTTGCACAGACACACAATTGTTACTGAGTGCCAGAGAATTGTTACTCAGGGACAGACAGAATTGTTACTGAGTGCCAGAGAATTGTTACTCAGGGACAGACAGAATTGTTACTGAGTGCCAGAGAATTGTTACTCAGGGACAGACAGAATTGTTACTGAGTGCCAGAGAATTGTTACTCGCACAGACACAAAATTGTTACTTGCACAGACACAAAATTGTTACTTGCACAGACACAGAATTGTTACTCGCGCAGACACAGAATTGTTACTCAGGGCCACAGAATTCATACTCAGGGACAGACAGAATTGTTACTGAGTGCCAGAGAATTGTTACTCAGGGACAGACAGAATTGTTACTGAGTGCCAGAGAATTGTTACTCAGGGACAGACAGAATTGTTACTGAGTGCCAGAGAATTGTTACTCAGGGACAGACAGAATTGTTACTGAGTGCCAGAGAATTGTTACTCGCACAGACACAAAATTGTTACTTGCACAGACACAGAATTGTTACTCGCACAGACACAGAATTGTTACTCGCACAGACACAGAATTGTTACTCAGGGCCACAGAATTCATACTCAGGGACAGACAGAATTGTTACTGAGTGCCAGAGAATTGTTACTCAGGGACACCTAATCGTTGAATTAAATAGTATGTCAGACAACATGCAGAGGAGTGGCAGAGGAGGCAATGTTTTAGGAGCGAGCAGACGTGGCAGCAGAGGAAGGGGTCGAGGCAGCAGTATTCGCAGCCAGAGGCCAGTGCTCCCGGTGTCATCCAGCGGTCGTGTCTCCACCGACAACCCTGCCGTCATTGATTGGTTGGCTCGGTCGTCTTCCTCTTCCCAGGTCACCTCTGACACCTACAGCCAACGGTCGGTGGGTACGTCAGACACAACCGTTAGTTGGCATGGCCCGGGACCAAGCCCACTGAAATCACGTGTCCTCTACCTGCCCCTGTCCTTTGCTGTTCCCTCACCAAGCGAAGTATCGCATGCTGTGGGCTCAGCCCCACTGTACAGTGAGGAAGAGCTAACAGAGGGCGGTCAGGAACGGGGGGAGACATCGGCTTTCAGCAGCCAAGCGAACAAGTACTGGCGAGGAGAGTGGCTCGGTAGCCGGTCTAGAGACAGGTCTGTCTCCTGACCCAGACGCAGCCGAGGGGGCTAGTAGTGAGGCGGAGACCCTACTTGATGATGAGGAGGTTGATCGCACTTGGCAGCCTCGTCGTCATCAGGCAATTTCTTCCGCATCATCAGGAGAAGAGGGTGGCAGCTTGGCAGCGAGCAAAACAGTCGGTGGGTTGCCCAGGAGACAGCAGCAGGGTCGCATCAGTGTCAGTGGAGCCAAACGTCCACGGAGTAGAGCACCAGCTCCACTGCAGCCTACCACCACGGCCAGTAGTGGTGCCGGTGCGCACGGAGGAAGTAGCAGTCAGCCAGTGAAGAGTAGCGGGGGCAAAGTTTCCTACTCGGTGGTGTGGCAATTTTTCCTCAAGCCGCCCGAGGAAGTAAATGTAGCCGTATGTCGACTATGTGGCCAGAAATGCAAGCGTGGCCAGGGGGCCCATGTTGGGACTACAGCGTTGCGTCAGCATATGCAGCGTCACCATTCGGTGGCCTGGGAAAACCGTGATAAACATACGGCGGTTCTGCCTGCCCCAGCCCCCGCTCCATCACCCGCTCCGTTACTTGCTCCGTCACCCGACGTCGTCAATCGCCCTCTATCAGCCAGTCAAGGCTCCAACACCTCTGCTGAGGGGAGTTGTCGCTCATTGGCATCTTCCGCTCGTTCAGATGCTCCTTCTCCTGCTACTCCTCTTCTCGGATTCCGTCAACAGTCTTTCTTGGAATCCGTATCCAAGAGACAACAGTTTGCGAGCACGCACCCGACGGTGCAAAAGCTGAACGTCCTCCTGTCCAAGTTGCTGGTGCTGCAGTCCCTCCCTTTCCAACTGGTGGACTCAGCACCTTTCCGAGAAATGATGGCTTGTGCCGCGCCGCGGTGGAGAGTGCCAAGCCGTCATTTCTTTGCCCAAAAGGCAGTGCCAGCCCTGCATTCACATGTAGAAGAGATGGTGGGCCAGTCTTTGAGCATGTCGGTCTCTGCCAAAGTGCACGGCAGCGCCGACGTGTGGAGCTGTAACTACGGTCAGGGACAGTACATGTCATTTACGGCCCACTGGGTGAACGTGGTGCCGGCACAGCCGCACCAGCAACTTGGACAGGTCACGACGCTTTTGCCTCCACGTTTGCACGTCCTTGGTCCAGCAAGCATGTCCGCCTCTACCACCTCTTTTTCCGCCGTGTCCTCAGCCGCCACCCCCGTGCCAAGTCCCATTACCCGACCGGCATATCACATGTGCAGGGCGCAACGGTGTCACGCTGTGCTGCACCTGGTATGCCTTGGCGAACGTAGTCACACAGGGGAGGAACTGCTGAGTGTAATGAACAGAGAAATCGACAGATGGCTGTCTCCGCGCAAACTAAAAATCGGAACCATGTTGACTGACAACGGAAAGAACATGGTGTCTGCTCTGCGTCAAGGAAGGTTGTGCCATGCGCCATGCATGGCTCACGTGTTCAATCTGGTTGTCAAGCGGTTCCTAAAATCCACCATCCCACTGCAAGACATCCTTAAAATGTCACGTAAACTGTGCATGCATTTCAGCCATTCCTACACCGCAAAGAACACCCTCATTGAGCTGCAGCGGCAGAACGGAATTCCACAGCATCGCCTGATCTGCGACGTTGCAACAAGGTGGAATTCAACCCTACACATGTTAGACCGCCTTTACGAGCAGCGAAAGGCCATCACCGATTTCCTGATGTTACAAGCGGATAAAGGTACTCCCCTGTGTAACTTAGATGTCAGCCATTGGCAGCTCATGCGTGACACCTGCCGCTTGCTCAGGCCCTTTGAGGAGGCCACGCTATTCGTGAGTCGGCAGGACTATGGGATGAACGACGTCATTCCTCTGTTGCACGTCCTGGAACAAATGCTGTTAACAATGGCTGGTCAGGGTGCGGTAGACGTGGCGCACAGATCTCAACGCCACATGACCCCTGTGGGGGCAGGACAGGAAGAAGAGGAGGAGGTAGAGGAGGACATTTGTGCTCAGGAATTATTGAGTGAAATGGGTGGTTTTTCCACTCAGCGGACAGGAGTGGAGGAGCAGGAGCATCTGGTAGAGGAGGAGGAGGAGGAGACAGAGGACCCAGACGCACCGTGGCAGTATGCTGTGGAGATGGAGGCAGGGAGTCCCTCGCATTCCTTGGCACAAATGGCCCATAGCATGCTCGGTTGCTTGCGTAGCGACAGCCGAATAATAACCATCAGACAGAGGGATGACTTTTGGCTGTCCACCTTGTTGGACCCTCGCTACCGGTCCAAAATGGTGGCCTTTTTCACACCTGCTGAGAGGGAGGCCAAAATTACGTACTATAAAAACCACCTATGTAGTCAGTTGGTCTCTGCCTTTGTGCGCCATCGTCCATCCTCAGACACTGTGGGCCCTGTGCGCTCGCGTTCCGCTGGCATGGCAGCAGGGGAGGGGTGGGGTGGTAGGAGCAGTGGCAGCTCCACCAGCAGCGGCTGCCTCAGTCTGCAGTCGATGATGAGTAGCTTTCTTCACCAGCGCAGTGAGGAAACTACTAACCAGCCGCAGCAGCAGCAGCAGCATCAGGTGGACCTGGAGCAGGAGCTCAAACAACAGGCTTGGGCCTACTTGGACAGCACCCTGCCAACCGAGGTAGACAATCCCCTTGACTACTGGGCAACGAAACTTGACCTTTGGCCCCAACTAGCTGAATTTGCCCTTGAAAGGCTGTCATGCCCGGCCAGTAGCGTGGCATCGGAGCGCGTGTTTAGTGCGGCAGGAGGTATTGTAACTCCGCGGAGGACACGACTGTCCACCCAAAGTGTGGAGAGACTCACGTTTGTGAAAATGAATCAGGCGTGGATTAGTCTGGATTTCAAACCACCAGTTCCTGACACAACTGACTAAATCCGCCATGAATCATGCCTCAAACATGTGCCACTTTCAGGTCTCCTCACACTGCTGGTGTGTTGAATTTTTTGACATAGGGTGCTGGCAGATTACGGGCCTCCTATAGCTGCTGCCAGGCCCCTAATCTGCCATAGGCCCCTATATACCACCTCCTCCTGCTGCTGCCAGGTCCAGAGTCTCTCATGGGTCCCTGTACGGCCTCCCATTGCTGCTGTCTCCATCGCCACACTCTGCTGCCATGTGCCACTTTCAGGTCTCTTCACACTGCTGGTGTGTTAAATTTTTTGACATAGGGTGCAGGCAGATTACGGGCCTCACATAGCTGCTGCCAGGCCCCTAATCTGCCATGGGCCCCTATATACCACCTCCTCCTGCTGCTGCCAGGTCCAGAGTCTCTCATGGGTCCCTGTACGGCCTCCCATTGCTGCTGTCTCCATCGCCACACTCTGCTGCCATGTGCCACTTTCAGGTCTCTTCACACTGCT
Organism: Staurois parvus; assembly: GCF_062004578.1. NCBI lineage: Eukaryota > Metazoa > Chordata > Amphibia > Anura > Ranidae > Staurois > Staurois parvus. The sequence continues at coordinate 3,040,482 of NW_028318579.1, read as the reverse complement.
GGTGTGTTAAATTTTTTGACATAGGGTGCTGCAAGATAACGGGCCTCACATAGCTGCTGCCAGGCCCCTAATCAGCCATGGGCCCCTATACCGCCTCCTCCTGCTGCTGCCAGGTCCAGAGTCTCTCATGCCATGTGCCGCTTTCAGGTCTCTTCACACTGCTGGTGTGTTAAATTTTTTGACATAGGGTGCAGGCAGATTACGGGCCTCACATAGCTGCTGCCAGGCCCCTAATCTGCCATAGGCCCCTATATACCGCCTCCTCATGCTGCTGCCAGGTCCAGAGTCTCTCATGGGTCCCTGTACGGCCTCCCATTGCTGCTTTCTCCATCGCCACACTCTGCTGCCATGTGCCACTTTCAGGTCTCTTCACACTGCTGGTGTGTTAAATTTTTTGACATAGGGTGCAGGCAGATTACGGGCCTCACATAGCTGCTGCCAGGCCCCTAATCTGCCATGGGCCCCTATATACCGCCTCCTCATGCTGCTGCCAAGTCCAGAGTCTGTCATGGTCCCTGTACGGCCTCCCATTGCTGCTGTCTCCATCGCCACACTCTGCTGCCATGTGCCACTTTCAGGTCTCTTCACACTGCTGGTGTGTTAAATTTTTTGACATAGGGTGCAGGCAGATTACGGGCCTCACATAGCTGCTGCCAGGCCCCTAATCTGCCATGGGCCCCTATATACCGCCTCCTCATGCTGCTGCCAAGTCCAGAGTCTGTCATGGTCCCTGTACGGCCTCCCATTGCTGCTGTCTCCATCGCCACACTCTGCTGCCATGTGCCACTTTCAGGTCTCTTCACACTGCTGGTGTGTTTAATTTTTTGACATAGGGTGCAGGCAGATTACGGGCCTCACATAGCTGCTGCCAGGCCCCTAATCTGCCATGGGCCCCTATATACCGCCTCCTCATGCTGCTGCCAAGTCCAGAGTCTGTCATGGTCCCTGTACGGCCTCCCATTGCTGCTGTCTCCATCGCCACACTCTGCTGCCATGTGCCACTTTCAGGTCTCTTCACACTGCTGGTGTGTTAAATTTTTTGACATAGGGTGCAGGCAGATTACGGGCCTCACATAGCTGCTGCCAGGCCCCTAATCTGCCATGGGCCCCTATATACCGCCTCCTCATGCTGCTGCCAAGTCCAGAGTCTGTCATGGTCCCTGTACGGCCTCCCATTGCTGCTGTCTCCATCGCCACACTCTGCTGCCATGTGCCACTTTCAGGTCTCTTCACACTGCTGGTGTGTTTAATTTTTTGACATAGGGTGCAGGCAGATTACGGGCCTCACATAGCTGCTGCCAGGCCCCTAATCTGCCATGGGCCCCTATATACCGCCTCCTCATGCTGCTGCCAAGTCCAGAGTCTGTCATGGTCCCTGTACGGCCTCCCATTGCTGCTGTCTCCATCGCCACACTCTGCCATGTGCCACTTTCAGGTCTCTTCACACTGCTGGTGTGTTTAATTTTTTGACATAGGGTGCAGGCAGATTACGGGCCTCACATAGCTGCTGCCAGGCCCCTAATCTGCCATGGGCCCCTATATACCGCCTCCTCATGCTGCTGCCAAGTCCAGAGTCTGTCATGGTCCCTGTACGGCCTCCCATTGCTGCTGTCTCCATCGCCACACTCTGCTGCCATGTGCCACTTTCAGGTCTCTTCACACTGCTGGTGTGTTAAATTTTTTGACATAGGGTGCAGGCAGATTACGGGCCTCACATAGCTGCTGCCAGGCCCCTAATCTGCCATGGGCCCCTATATACCACCTCCTCCTGCTGCTGCCAGGTCCAGAGTCTCTCATGGGTCCCTGTACGGCCTCCCATTGCTGCTGTCTCCATCGCCACACTCTGCTGCCATGTGCCACTTTCAGGTCTCTTCACACTGCTGGTGTGTTAAATTTTTTGACATAGGGTGCTGCAAGATAACGGGCCTCACATAGCTGCTGCCAGGCCCCTAATCAGCCATGGGCCCCTATACCGCCTCCTCCTGCTGCTGCCAGGTCCAGAGTCTCTCATGCCATGTGCCACTTTCAGGTCTCTTCACACTGCTGGTGTGTTTAATTTTTTGACATAGGGTGCAGGCAGATTACGGGCCTCACATAGCTGCTGCCAGGCCCCTAATCTGCCATGGGCCCCTATATACCGCCTCCTCATGCTGCTGCCAAGTCCAGAGTCTGTCATGGTCCCTGTACGGCCTCCCATTGCTGCTGTCTCCATCGCCACACTCTGCTGCCATGTGCCACTTTCAGGTCTCTTCACACTGCTGGTGTGTTTAATTTTTTGACATAGGGTGCAGGCAGATTACGGGCCTCACATAGCTGCTGCCAGGCCCCTAATCTGCCATGGGCCCCTATATACCGCCTCCTCATGCTGCTGCCAAGTCCAGAGTCTGTCATGGTCCCTGTACGGCCTCCCATTGCTGCTGTCTCCATCGCCACACTCTGCCATGTGCCACTTTCAGGTCTCTTCACACTGCTGGTGTGTTTAATTTTTTGACATAGGGTGCAGGCAGATTACGGGCCTCACATAGCTGCTGCCAGGCCCCTAATCTGCCATGGGCCCCTATATACCGCCTCCTCATGCTGCTGCCAAGTCCAGAGTCTGTCATGGTCCCTGTACGGCCTCCCATTGCTGCTGTCTCCATCGCCACACTCTGCTGCCATGTGCCACTTTCAGGTCTCTTCACACTGCTGGTGTGTTAAATTTTTTGACATAGGGTGCAGGCAGATTACGGGCCTCACATAGCTGCTGCCAGGCCCCTAATCTGCCATGGGCCCCTATATACCACCTCCTCCTGCTGCTGCCAGGTCCAGAGTCTCTCATGGGTCCCTGTACGGCCTCCCATTGCTGCTGTCTCCATCGCCACACTCTGCTGCCATGTGCCACTTTCAGGTCTCTTCACACTGCTGGTGTGTTAAATTTTTTGACATAGGGTGCTGCAAGATAACGGGCCTCACATAGCTGCTGCCAGGCCCCTAATCAGCCATGGGCCCCTATACCGCCTCCTCCTGCTGCTGCCAGGTCCAGAGTCTCTCATGCCATGTGCCACTTTCAGGTCTCTTCACACTGCTGGTGTGTTTAATTTTTTGACATAGGGTGCAGGCAGATTACGGGCCTCACATAGCTGCTGCCAGGCCCCTAATCTGCCATGGGCCCCTATATACCGCCTCCTCATGCTGCTGCCAAGTCCAGAGTCTGTCATGGTCCCTGTACGGCCTCCCATTGCTGCTGTCTCCATCGCCACACTCTGCTGCCATGTGCCACTTTCAGGTCTCTTCACACTGCTGGTGTGTTAAATTTTTTGACATAGGGTGCAGGCAGATTACGGGCCTCACATAGCTGCTGCCAGGCCCCTAATCTGCCATGGGCCCCTATATACCGCCTCCTCATGCTGCTGCCAAGTCCAGAGTCTGTCATGGTCCCTGTACGGCCTCCCATTGCTGCTGTCTCCATCGCCACACTCTGCTGCCATGTGCCACTTTCAGGTCTCTTCACACTGCTGGTGTGTTAAATTTTTTGACATAGGGTGCAGGCAGATTACGGGCCTCACATAGCTGCTGCCAGGCCCCTAATCTGCCATAGGCCCCTATATACCGCCTCCTCATGCTGCTGCCAAGTCCAGAGTCTGTCATGGTCCCTGTACGGCCTCCCATTGCTGCTGTCTCCATCGCCACACTCTGCTGCCATGTGCCACTTTCAGGTCTCTTCACACTGCTGGTGTGTTAAATTTTTTGACATAGGGTGCTGCAAGATAACGGGCCTCACATAGCTGCTGCCAGGCCCCTAATCAGCCATGGGCCCCTATACCGCCTCCTCCTGCTGCTGCCAGGTCCAGAGTCTCTCATGCCATGTGCCACTTTCAGGTCTCTTCACACTGCTGGTGTGTTTAATTTTTTGACATAGGGTGCAGGCAGATTACGGGCCTCACATAGCTGCTGCCAGGCCCCTAATCTGCCATGGGCCCCTATATACCGCCTCCTCATGCTGCTGCCAAGTCCAGAGTCTGTCATGGTCCCTGTACGGCCTCCCATTGCTGCTGTCTCCATCGCCACACTCTGCTGCCATGTGCCACTTTCAGGTCTCTTCACACTGCTGGTGTGTTAAATTTTTTGACATAGGGTGCAGGCAGATTACGGGCCTCACATAGCTGCTGCCAGGCCCCTAATCTGCCATGGGCCCCTATATACCGCCTCCTCATGCTGCTGCCAAGTCCAGAGTCTGTCATGGTCCCTGTACGGCCTCCCATTGCTGCTGTCTCCATCGCCACACTCTGCCATGTGCCACTTTCAGGTCTCTTCACACTGCTGGTGTGTTTAATTTTTTGACATAGGGTGCAGGCAGATTACGGGCCTCACATAGCTGCTGCCAGGCCCCTAATCTGCCATAGGCCCCTATATACCGCCTCCTCATGCTGCTGCCAGGTCCAGAGTCTCTCATGGGTCCCTGTACGGCCTCCCATTGCTGCTTTCTCCATCGCCACACTCTGCCATGTGCCACTTTCAGGTCTCCTCACACACTGCTGGTGTGTTGAATTTTTTGACATAGGGTGCTGGCAGATTACGGGCCTCCCATAGCTGCTGCCAGGCCCCTAATCTGCCATGGGCCCCTATATACCGCCTCCTCATGCTGCTGCCAAGTCCAGAGTCTGTCATGGGTCCCTGTACGGCCTCCCATTGCTGCTGTCTCCATCGCCACACTCTGCCATGTGCCACTTTCAGGTCTCCTCACACACTGCTGGTGTGTAGAATTTTTTGACATAGGGTGCTGGCAGATTACGGGCCTCCCATAGCTGCTGCCAGGCCCCTAATCTGCCATGGGCCCCTATATACCGCCTCCTCATGCTGCTGCCAAGTCCAGAGTCTGTCATGGGTCCCTGTACGGCCTCCCATTGCTGCTGTCTCCATCGCCACACTCTGCCATGTGCCACTTTCAGGTCTCCTCACACTGCTGGTGTGTTGAATTTTTTGACATAGGGTGCTGGCAGATTACGGGCCTCCTATAGCTGCTGCCAGGCCCCTAATCTGCCATGGGCCCCTATATACCGCCTCCTCATGCTGCTGCCAAGTTCAGAGTCTGTCATGGGTCCCTGTACGGCCTCCCATTGCTGCTGTCTCCATCGCCACACTCTGCCATGTGCCACTTTCAGGTCTCCTCACACTGCTGGTGTGTTGAATTTTTTGACATAGGGTGCTGGCAGATTACGGGCCTCCTATAGCTGCTGCCAGGCCCCTAATCTGCCATAAGCCCCTATATACCGCCTCCTCATGCTGCTGCCAAGTCCAGAGTCTGTCATGGGTCCCTGTACGGCCTCCCATTGCTGCTGTCTCCATCGCCACACTCTGCCATGTGCCACTTTCAGGTCTCCTCACACACTGCTGGTGTGTTGAATTTTTTGACATAGGGTGCTGGCAGATTACGGGCCTCCTATAGCTGCTGCCAGGCCCCTAATCTGCCGTAGGCCCCTATATACCGCCTCCTCATGCTGCTGCCAGGTCCAGAGTCTCTCATGGGTCCCTGTACGGCCTCCCATTGCTGCTGTCTCCATCGCCACACTCTGCCATGTGCCACTTTCAGGTCTCCTCACACTGCTGGTGTGTTCCATTTTTTGTCATAGGGTGCTGGCAGATTATGGGCCTCCCATAACTGCTGCCAGGCCCCTAATCTGCCATGGGCCCCTATACCGACTCCTCATGCTGTGACGTTGCAACAAGGTGGAATTCAACCCTACATATGTTAGACCGCCTTTACGAACAGCAAAAGGCCATCACAGATTTCCTGATGTTAAAAGCAGATAAAGGTACTCCCTGTGTAACTTAGATGTCAGCCATTGGCAGCTCATGCGTGACACCTGCGCTTGCTCAGGCCCTTTGAGGAGGCCACGCTATTCGTGAGTCGGCAGGACTATGGGATGAACGACGTCATTCCTCTGTTGCACGTCCTGGAACAAATGCTGTTAACAATGGCTGGTCAGGGTGCGGTAGACGTGGCGCACAGATCTCAACGCCACATGGCCCCTGTGGGGGCAGGACTGGAAGAAGAGGAGGAGGTAGAGGAGGACATTGGTGCTCAGGAATTATTGAGTGAAATGGGTGGTTTTTCCACTCAGCGGACAGGAGTGGAGGAGCAGGAGCATCTGGTAGAGGAGGAGGAAGAGGAGACAGAGGACCTAGACGCACCGTGGCAGTATGCTGTGGAGATGGAGGCAGGGAGTCCCTCGCATTCCTTGGCACAAATGGCCCATAGCATGCTCGGTTGCTTGCGTAGCGACAGCCGAATAATAACCATCAGACAGAGGGATGACTTTTGGCTGTCCACCTTGTTGGACCCTCGCTACCGTTCAAAAATGGTGGCCTTTTTCACACCTGCTGAGAGGGAGGCCAAAATAACGTACTATAAAAAACACCTATGTAGTCAGCTGGTCTCTGCCTGTCTGCGCCAACGTCCATCCTCAGACACTGTGGGCCCTGTGCGCTCGTGTTCCGCTGCCATGGCAGCAGGGGAGGGGTGGGGTGGTAGGAGCAGTGGCAGCTCCACCAGCAGCGGCTGCCTCAGTCTGCAGTCGATGATGAGTAGCTTTCTTCACCAGCGCAGTGAGGAAACTACTAACCAGCCGCAGCAGCAGCAGCAGCATCAGGTGGACCTGGAGCAGGACCTCAAACAACAGGCTTAGGCCTACTTGGACAGCACCCTGCCAACCGAGGTAGACAATCCCCTTGACTACTGGGCAACGAAACTTGACCTTTGGCCCCAACTAGCTGAATTTGCCCTTGAAAGGCTGTCATGCCCGGCCAGTAGCGTGGCATCGGAGCGCGTGTTTAGTGCGGCAGGAGGTATTGCAACTCCGCGGAGGACACGACTGTCCACCCAAAGTGTGGAGAGACTCACGTTTGTGAAAATGAATCAGGCGTGGATTAGTCTGGATTTCAAACCACCAGTTCCTGACACAACTGACTAAATCCGCCATGAATCATGCCCCAAACATGTGCCACTTTCAGGTCTCCTCACACTGCTGGTGTGTTCCATTTTTTGTCATAGGGTGCTGGCAGATTACGGGCCTCCCATAGCTGCTGCCAGGCCCCTAATCTGCCATGGGCCCCTATACCGCCTCCTCATGCTGCTGCCAAGTCCAGAGTCTCTCATGGGTCCCTGTACGGCCTCCCATTGCTGCTGCCTCCATCGCCACACTCTGCCATGTGCCACTTTCAGGTCTCCTCACACTGCTGGTGTGTTCCATTTTTTGTCATAGGGTGCTGGCAGATTACGGGCCTCCCATAGCTGCTGCCAGGCCCCTAATCTGCCATGGGCCCCTATACCGCCTCCTCATGCTGCTGCCAGGTCCAGAGTCTCTCATGGGTCCCTGTACGGCCTCCCATTGCTGCTGTCTCCATCGCCACACTCTGCCATGTGCCACTTTCAGGTCTCCTCACACTGCTGGTGGGTTCCATTTTTTGTCATAGGGTGCTGGCAGATTACGGGCCTCCCATAGCTGCTGCCAGGCCCGTAATCTGCCATGGGCCCCCGTACCGACTCCTCATGCTGCTGCCAGGCCCGTAATCTGTCATGGGCCACTGTTGTCGCTTGTTGGCATATTCCGCTCGTTCAGATGCTCCTTCTCCTGCTACTCCTCTTCACGGATTCCGTCAGCAGTCTTTCTTGGAATCCGTTTCCAAGAGACAACAGTTTGCGAGCACGCACCCGACGGTGCAGAAGCTGAACGTCCTCCTGTCCAAGTTGCTGCTGCCAGGCTCGTAATCTGTCATGCGCCCCTGTACCGCCTCCTCATGCTGCTGCCAGGTCCAGAGTGTGTCATGGGCCCCCGTACCGACTCCTCATGCTGCTGCCAGGCCCGTAATCTGTCATGGGCCCCTGTACCGCCTCCCCATGCTGCTGCCAGGTCCAGAGTGTGTCATGGGTCCCTGTACGGCCTCCCATTGCTGCTGCCAGGCCCGTAATCTGCCATGGGCCCCTGTACCGACTCCTCATGCTGCTGCCAGGCCCGTAATCTGTCATGGGCCCCTGTACCGCCTCCTCATGCTGCTGCCAGGTCCAGAGTGTGTCATGGGTCCCTGTACGGCCTCCCATTGCTGCTGTCTCTATCGCCACACTCTGCCATGTGCCACTTTCAGGTCTCCTCACACTGCTGGTGGTTTCCATTTTTGTCATAGGGTGCTGTATGGCCTCCCATTGCTGCTGCCTCCACCGCCACACTGTGGCTCCACACTCTGGTTTTGGCCCCGTGACTGCCCAAATGAGTGAAGTGTGCGGTGATTCTAAGATCGACGGCACTCATCTGCATGTCATACTGACTGACAGTATTATTTCTCTTCCCCAGCAGACTCCAAGGGCATTTAAATTAAAGGTACAGTGTTCTGCACTAATATTAAGTCTCTCTGAAGCCTAGAAACACCCTTTTTTAAGTTAAATTCACAGCGAATTTATTCGACTCGAATCGAATATTGTCCACGAATTCGCCGAATCAGTCGAATCGAATTTTTCATTTCTTCGCTCATCTCTAGTTACATATGTGAGAAGTAGAGCATGCAGGGATCTATGATATCATCTTGTATCAAGGGCTCCTTCACACGGGAGTTCCCTTCTTTCCACCAGTTCAGTCGCATTTTTTTTTCCAAAATTGGAGCTAAATGTTTTAAGACTTCACTTTATATCTCTGTTTTTATATCCGTTTACATGCCTTTTTCATCTGTTTTTGATCTGTTTTTCATCAATTTACATCCGCTTTTTATGTTTTTGATCTGTTTTTCATCCATTTACATGCATTTTTCATGTTTTTCATCCATTTACATGCATTTTTCATGTTTTTCATCCATTTACATGTGTTTTTTTCATCAGTTTTTTACATCCATTACCAATGCAAAAACAGATGCAAAACTGGACCGTGTGTTCTCTTACTTTCGTTTTTCATTTGATTTTGATCTGTTTTTCATCCATTTACATGTGTTTTTCATCTGTTTTTCATCCATTTACCTGTGTTTTTCATCTGTTTTTGATCTGTTTTTTATCCATTTACATGTGTTTTTTCATCAGTCGTTTACATCCATTACCAATGCAAAAACAGATGCAAAACTGGACCGCATGTCCTCTTACATTCATTTTTCATTTGATTTTGATCTGTTTTTCATCCATTTACATCCGCTTTTTATGTTTTTGATCTGTTTTTCATCCATTTACATGCATTTTTTATGTTTTTCATCCATTTACATGTGTTTTTTTATCAGTTTTTTACATCCATTACCAATGCAAAAACAGATGCAAAACTGGACCGTGTGTTCTCTTGCATCCATTTTTCATTTGATTTTGATCTGTTTTTCATCCATTTACATGCATTTTTTCATCAGTTTTTTACAGCCATTACCAATGCAAAAACAGATGCAAAACTGGACCTCATGTCCTCTTACATTCATTTTTCATTTGATTTTGATCTGTTTTTCATCCATTTACATCTGCTTTTTATGTTTTTGATCTGTTTTTCATCCATTTACATGAGTTTTTCATCCATTTACATGCATTTTTTCATCAGTTTTTTACAGCCATTACCAATGCTAAAACAGATGCAAAACTGGACCACATGTTCTCTTACATTCATTTTTCATTTGATTTTGATCTTTTTTTCATTCATTTACATGTGTTTTTCATCTGTTTTTCAACCATTTACAAGTGTTTTTTCATCAATCGTTTACATCCATTACCAATGCACAAACAGATGCAAAGCTGGACTGTATGTCCTCTTGCATCTGTTTTTCATCTGTTTTTGATCAGCTTTTTCTCCATTTACATCTGTTTTATGTTTTTGATCCGTTTTTTCATCCATTTACATGCGTTTTTCATTTGTTTTTTATCTGTTTTTCCTCCATTTACATGCATTTTTTCATTGTTTTTGCATTGGTAATGGATGTAAATAGATGAAAAACACATCAAAAACAGTTGAAAAACAGATATAAGAGGACATACGGTCTGGTTTTGCATTGGTAGTGGATTCCAATAAGCCCCCTGCTCGCAGACTCTCCATGACTACCAGCCATGGTCTCTTCCCCACAACCGTGGCTGGTAGTCGTGGGGGACTGCGGGAGGGGGGCTTATTGGAGCCCCCCTGGTCCAAAGCACCCCCCCATGTGGCCTGGTATGGTTTGAGGTGGGGGGGATGCTCGCTCATCCCCCCCTCCTTTTCTGACCTGCCAAGCTGCATGCTCAGATAAGGGTCTGGTATGGATTTTGGGGGGACCCCGATGCTTTTTTTTTTTTTTACATTTTAGGCATGGGGGTTCCCCTCAAAATCCATGGCAAACCTGAATTGCCTGGTGTGGATGGGGGGGGGGACCCCACACAGTTTTTAAAAAACTTTTTAATTGCTGGACAATGCCGATTATTATTTTTACATTCAACTCTCAGCGGGGAACCCCGAAACAATAAAAAATGTTTTTAGTAGCTGTGAGGTATCATCCCGCATACCCAGACGATAGACCGCTCAG